>NC_091574.1:31819692-31824692 GCF_042767895.1 Penaeus vannamei | reverse complement strand
CCCTATCTCACCTTTTCCCTTCACCCCTTTCACTTAGCTTGCCTCCCCTTTCCCCTGCCCTCCTACACTTTTCTCCATAACACTCATCCCATATTCTCTCTCTCTCTCCCTGTCTCTCTCTCTCTCTCTCTCTCTCTCTCTCTCTCTCTCTCTCTCTCTCTCTCTCTCTCTCTCTCTCTCTCTCTCTCTCTCTCTCTCTCTCTCTCTCTCTCTCTCTCCCCCCCCCCCCCCCCATACCATACAATGCCATGCAGCTGACCTTCGCTCGCCTCGCTGCCTTAGGGGCCTCTAGTATCAATATTCAGATTTTTTTTTTCGGACAACCATAATTATTTGATTCTAATCGCATCACTGCCCATACACCATACTTTCGTCATAAAGTGCAATCGACCCTCAATTCAGTGACCTCTTGTCTGACCTTAACCCCCCCCCTTCCCTTTTCCCTCCACAGCCTCCCTAATCCTTTCCCTCAAATGCCCCCTCACCTCTCTCTCCACAGCCCCCCTCCCTCTCTCCCTCCAACCCTTCTTCCCGTTTTCCAATCGCCTTTCCCCTTTCCCTTCAACCCTTTCTTTTTTCCCTCCAACTACCTTCCCCTTTCCCTCCAAAGATCCTCTCCCTCTCTCCCTCCAACCCTCCCTTCCCTTCCCCTTTCCCTCCAACCCCTTCTGTTTTCCCTCCAACTACCTTCCCCTTTCCCTCCAAAGACCCTCTCCCTCTCTCCCTCCAACCCTCCCTCCCCTTCCCCCTTTCCCTCCAACCCCTTGTGGTTTCCCTCCAACCCTCCCTCCTCTTCTCCCTCCAATCCCCCTTCTGTTTTCCCTCCAACTACCTTCCCCTTTCCCTCCAAAGACCCTCTCCCTCTCTCCCTCCAACCCCTCCTGTCTTCCCTCCAACCCTCCCTCCCCTTCCTCCCTCTAACCCCCCTTCCCCTTCTCCCTCCAACCCCTCCCTCCCCTTCTCCCTCCAACTCCCCTTCCCCTTTTACCTCCAATCCCCTTTCTCCTTTCCCTCCAATCCCCCTTCTCCTTTCCCTTCAACCCCTCCTATCTTCCCTCCAACCCCTCCTATCTTCCCTCCCCCCCTCCATCCCCTCCCTACCCCATAACTCCCCACCGCGTACCTGGGAGCGGCCTTCGCTTCGCCCCCGCCGCCGCCGCCGCCCGACGCCCGACGCCCGTGCGCGCGAGGAACGAGTTCTGCGCCCACGCCCATCTGGTCCTCCGCCGCCGCCGCCGCAGCCGAGGCACCGCGCCCACCACGCCCCTCGGACCTACCTACCGTGGGCGCGAGGCGATCTTGACTTCGAGTTCAAATGGATTCCTCTCCCTTGCAATCACCAAGCCCGACTCTTGCCTTATGAATCATCATTCTATTACATTATCCCTTTTTCCTTCTATTTACGCTCGATATTGGTCCATTCTCCCTTGTTTTCTCTGACTCTCCATTCGTCTTACACGTGGTTAAGGCGATGATAAGATGTAGAGATAAGAAACTAGACAGTCACTCACCTTTGTGTAGTGCAATTAAGCCTTTCGTTGAGTCCTGCCGTGGAGCATGCGGCCCAGGATGAATAAAGGCGCAGAACATTGCAATTAACTTAATTTGCATAGTCGCCCCGGGCAAAATTGCAAAGAATCCGAGGGAGAGAGAGAGGGAGAGGGAGAGGGAGAGGGAGAGAGAGGGAGAGAGAGAGAGAGAGAGAGAGAAAGAAAGAGAGAGAGAGAGAGCAAGAGAGAGAGAGAGAGAGAGAGAAATAATGTACTCACGTCTGTTGTTGTGCCTGTTGCCGTGTCTCCGCTTCCAGTCGTTCTTCAGGTTCTTCTTGTTGAGTCTTCCGTTGTTGAGTTTCCGAGTCCTGTTGAAAAATCTGTCTTTGGGCTTCCAGTTCCGCCCCCACTTGCCCCTCCCCCCCGCCGCGGCGCCCGGGGCCGACGCCGCCTGCCGCTCCTTCTTCCGCCGCTGCTTGCGGTGCCAGCTGCCGCCCCTCCTGCGGCCGCCGGAGCTCCCCGGCCGGTGCTTGCGGTCGTGCCTGCGACGGGCGCCCGCCCCGGCGGCGGAGGCGGCGGTGGCGTTGCCGCCGCCCGGCTGCTCCGGCCAGCCGCCGCTGCCGAGGTCAGTGAACAGCTTGTAGGGCCCGTAGAGGAGGTCCTTCGTGTTGCTGACGCCGGTGACGTCGGCCTTGGAGCTCCCGTGGGCGTGGATCGGGTCGCCGCTCTGGTTGTCGATGAACCTGATGGGCGCGAAGCCGAGCGCCCCGCCCTCGTCCGCGGCCGCGCCGGCGGAGCAGCAGGTGAGGCTCACGACCAGCAGATACTTGCCCAGCATCGTCGCGAACGTCGGTACGACCCAGCTAGTGATCACGTGAGACGCGGCGCGCTCCTCGCGTGACATCGCATCACTAAGCATCACTTCCAGCCAACAGATTCACGCTGAGATTAAAGCGAAGAGTCTTCCTGGGGAGAGCCCGGCATAGCGGCAGCAAAAGGCAACTCGCGCACCTCCACCGGAAACATTTCCCTGGCGCGTCGCTTCACATCGTGTCGTAGATCTTCCACAGCAACATCTTCCAAGAAAGCGATCAGGAGGTCCTCCTCGAAGGGCCCGCGACGCCTCGAGATCTCCGTCGACCTCGATGATTATCTCTCAATGGCCACCACGCGATGCAATCTTGATTCTGTCGGAAAATCCCGTTTGCGCCAAAGATCTTGTTTACTCCGTCCTTTCAACCGCAAAAGACACGAGTCATTCCTGAAAGAGAAAAAGACATCACTGTTACGTGGAACAGCTTAATATTACTTAAAATACACAAACCTTTATCTAACGTAAAAGACCTTATGATAATGCTTCTGTCACGTGACTCATATACACGAGCTGTGATTTAAATTAAAAAAGAATTAAAGAAAATAAAATAACCAAGATTCGTGGATCGACGATTTAATAACTGAACAAAAGATAATAAAGACAAATAGAGAAAGTACACAGTAAGAATGAATCATAAACCAAGAATGATAACAATAATAACTATATTATCCTATCTTAGTAACAGAGGGTATTTGCTGAGGGAAAAGGACTGTAAGTAAAGAAAGATACATTAACTAGCCAATCTGGCAATCATTCAATCATGGCGCATCAGCTGATAAGTTTTGGGAGTGAAACGAATGTGTAAATAGATTAATTTCTTTGATAATTCGTCTCTTATCAGATACATTTGTAATTCACACTTTATAATCAACGGAATGTTTTTATTTGTCTAAATAGCGTACGATTTTATTTAAAAACTTTTCATGTTTTCATAAAAATGTACGTATGCATTCGAAAATACGCGAATTGCAATATTTATATTCTTATAACTCACAGATAGGTGCTATGAACGCTGATCAATATGGAGTTACATGTATTAACCTTTACCTTCCAAAAAACTATACATATGAATATGCATAGCGAAGCAGACTCCGTAATAAAAATTAAATGAGAATCTAAAGTTAAAAAACAACAGCAAAAAACAAAGCATTTCTTAAAATCAAAATAAAAAATCACGGAAGAAAAAGAACACACAGAAGCCAGATATCGTTCCTTAATTATGATTCTGCTGTTCGTGTCCTCATAATATTTCACTGTCTATCAATTTCTGCGCTTGTGTGTGTATGCATGTGCGCATGTGCGGTCCACTCGACATGTTTTGCCAACCGTGTAATAATGACGTTTGTGTTATGCTGCTTGTAAATCCTTTAACTTTACCCATGACTTAACGGTTAAGAGGCCATATACATGCGGTGTTTGACAATTAGGTTTATACCCCTATGGCAACTCGCGCGAACAAGTCTTATGCTGTAAATATCAATTACATGCGTTGCGATTTATGTGTTGTACGACATCAGCAATGAGGTCATATCCTGACTTTGGTTCCCGTTATAAAAATCATCAATAAACAATGAACACGAATAATAAGCGATAATAAAAGTAATACGCTATCCTCAGCACTGTGATCAGATGATAGAAAATGAAACTTTATACGAAAGAGAAAAAAACAGTCTTTCTCTTCATCTAGATAAAAACACCCGAGCCGAATAACCTGTGCTTTCTCTTCTCACTCTCCCTTGTGCTTTCACAACCACTCACAAGCTGAGCAGTGAGCAAGCAGGAAATAACAGCTTGTGAGAGAAATAAACACCCAGACGACATAGCGTCAACGAGGTAAGCTTTACACAAACGGTCCCTGTCTTCTCCGTCACTTTGATGAGGGCTATAAACTCTTATTATTTAGGGACCAACTGCGTTATTTCTTCATCGTATCTTTGCGAGAGGGAGGTGAATGCAAATAAAACAGGTGGTGGGATTGGAGGGGGAACAGAGAGAGCGAGAAGGATAAGATATAAAAATAAAGAATGATCACTGTGAGGAAACACGAGCTGTGGTCAGAAACATCCTTAAATCACGCAAACTTGGGAGAGAAAAAATAATAATTTTAAAAAGAAAGGACGCTTTGCTTATAAAAACACAAACCAAGACTGAGAAAATGAGAAATATCCTCTCAGTCCCTCTAAAGAGCTTAGGAGCCCTCCGTGTCCCCTTGTGGATGCACCGTGACAGATTTCCCGCCATTTTGGTCGCCATATTGGGTCTCCCGGTCGTGTGCGATTCGCCCCGCAGGACACCCTCGCCAGTCTGCTTTGGGCCGCGTGTAAACGATGATCTACAGCCCTGACATGCGTCTTCATTTGCGAACAATATAACGCCTCATTCGCCAAGTGGCAGATATATGCAGAGGAGAATAATAAAGACTGAATTAATGGTGGGGTCTTGCAACGCCACGGTGAAGATATATATGTATGCAATATAAAAGGAAATGTTCTTTGATATATAACGTGGAGCGCTGCAGGTGAAGGATTGAGAGGATGGGAAGGGAGAAAGAAAACACTTCCTCCGTTCCATATCTAGTATGGTGGTCTCACAGCATGAACTATTCAAATCTGCTCGCACCGTTTTTTTTTTAACGA
>NC_091574.1:31799692-31809692 GCF_042767895.1 Penaeus vannamei | reverse complement strand
CGGACGTCAAACAAGCTGCTTCTGGTGGAACTTTTGGTTGGCAAGAGAACGAAGGTATGATTTACGGTGCAGAACGAGAAATGGGAGAGAGAGAGAGAGAAATTAAATAAAAAAGAGTCACTCTTGGGATGATTTATGACTTGGAACTTCAGATGAATTTCGTAAAAATATGGGTAGGGTTTAAGTTGCCGAACGAGAAATGGAAGAGAGAGAGAGGGAGAAAAAAATAGAGAAAGAGGGAAGGAAAGGAGAGGGAGAGAGAGAGAAATTAAATAAAGAAGAGTCACTCTTGGAATGATTTATGACTTGGAACTTCAGATGAATTTCGTAAAATGACTGGACAAAAACTATGGATATGGTTTAAGTTGTCGAACGAAAAATGGAAGAAAAAGACTGAAATTAAATAAACAGGAGTCACTTGAAATTTTTAAAGAATAATCGTTCAGAGAACAGATGAATTTCATAAAAATTATTGGATAAAAACTACGTCACCGAACGAGAAATTAAAGAAAGAGTGAAATTAAATAAAGAAGAATCATTCGAAGATTTCTTGAAATCATTTATTACACGTGACGTCAGATCAATTTCGTAAAAAAAAAAAAAAACTATTGGATAGAAATTACGATGTCGGACGAAAAATAAATCAAGGAATATAGTTTTATAAAGAATTATTTGTTTTTTATTTATTTCTTATCAATGGAAACGGCAGATGCATTTCAAAAGAGAAATTGTATCAGAAAATAGGGATGTGGATGCAAGAATAAAATAATATAGTCATCATTTTCGGATGCTTTTAATATGATTTATTACTCAAAATGTGGGAAGGTTTTAAGAAAGTAATAGCAATAAGACATACGAATTTGATCTGTGGTGTAAAACGAGAAATGAAACCAAACATATGATTATAAATAGCCATATTTTTTTAATAACTAGAAGCTTTTGTGATATAACAGCTTTTTAAAACAATAGTCACAAAACTATGGAGATTATTTATGGAGAGAAATAAGAAATAAATACAAAAATAAAATGTTTAAAAGAATCAGAAGGATTTATGACTGAAAACGTGAAATTATTTATGAATAATAATAGTAATAAAAATACAGATATGGTTTATGGCGTAAAACTAGAAATTAACTGATCAAACGAAATATGAAGTCACATTTGAGAGTATTTCTATAATGAAACTAAAGCTTTATTACCGGTGTTTCTGGAACTGAGACCTGAACGAAAAAATGTGATTTTTTATACTTCTAATAAAAATTTGAGCTACAAAACTTTGGATGAACCTAAAATAAAAATAAAAATATATTAAATTTACGTATGTTAAAGGAGACTTGCAACTTTTTTACTAACATGTATATATATGAAAAGCATTATGAAAGCAAGGTACCAGCGCACTCATATACAATATACATATATATATATATGTGTGTGTGTGTGTGTGTGTGTGTGTGTGTGTGTGTGTGTGTGTGTGTGTGTGTGTGTGTGTGTGTGTGTGTGTGTGTGTGTGTGTGTGTGGGTGTGTGGGTGTGTGTGGGTGTTTACATCTAGGCAGTCACTGAACTGAAACAGTTGTTTCTCTCGCGATGAAACAAACAGTTCAGCTCAAGACAAAACCAAATGGAAACTGCTAACCTCAAATCAAATTAAAACTTAACCTCTAAACAAAAAGAAAAAAAAGAAAAAACTATCAAAAAAGGAAACGCAATTTACCAAACTGAAATTCGGGCCAAGTCTACAACAACAAACAGCGCGTCACAATAACAGATCAAATTCAAAAGAGGATTTTAACGGACAACAGAAGCTCTTTTGACTCCAGAGTCGCACCTCCGCGCATCCGCCTTCGCGCCTTTTCTCGTCTTGTCTCTAGTTCCTTCTTTATCTCCGTTTTTTGAGGTCCAGGTTGATTGATTTTTTTTTTTTTTGTTTATAGTTCATTGGTTTGTTTTTAGTTTTTCTTTTTTACAAAGGTTCTCTCTGTTTTAACCGTTTTTTTCTGTGTTCACTATGTCTTATATGTTTCTTCTGTTTTCTTAATGCCTCCCTTATCCCCACTCTACTTTGCCTTCTTTTACTCTCTTTCTTCTACCCCTTTTATCTCTTCCTTTATCATATTTCACTTTCCTCCTCTATTACCCATCCTCTGCCTGTCTCTCTGTCTCACTCCCTCTCTGGCAATCCGTTAAAATGTTTGCTTCTACATTAATAATACTAAATAAAAGAAAACAATATTATGTTTCTTTTATGAGAGGAAGGAGAGGGAGAGGGAGAAGGAGAAGGAGAGGGGGGTGGAGGAGGAGGGAGAAGGAGTAGGAAAGGGAGAAAGAGAAGGAGAGAGAGAGAAAATGAGAAAGAGGAGAGAGAGAGAGAGAGAAAGAGAGAGAGAGAGAGAGAGAGAGAGAGAGAGAGAGAGAGAGAGAGAGAGAGAGAAAGAAAGAAAGAAAGAAAGAAAGAAAGAAAGAAAGAAAGAAAGAAAGAAAGAGAGAGAGAGAGAGAGATAAGAAAAGAAAAAAATATAATGATAATAACAACAATACTAACATTAAGAAAATAATATCAGTATTCATAGCCATGGTAGTAATGAAGACAATATACAATAATACTAATCCCAATAGTCACAACAACAACACTAAGACAAAAACATGGAAATCCATAGACGAACAAAAACGCAACTAAAATAAAAACAACGACGCATCACTGTGCGCAAAGACCTCGATCCCGCCTCTATCTCTCTTTCTTTCTTTCTTTCTTTCTCTCTCTCTCTCTTCCCCTCTCCCTCTCTCCCTCTCCACTCTTTCTCCCTCTCCTACTTCTCCCCCTCCCTATCTCCCTCTCCCTCTCTCCATTCCTTCCTCCCTCTCCCCCTCCCCCTCTCACTCCTTCTCCCCCTCTTTCCTACTCCCTCCCTTCCCTCCCTCTCCCTCTTCCTCTCCCCTTCCCCCTCCCCCTCTCCTCTCCCTTCCTCTCCCTCTCTCCCTCCGAAGGTCTGCGCGATAAATGCCTCCCACTCCAGGACTGCGCAAGTGCTTCGGCGTATCGTGTTCTGATAGACTTGTGCCTCTCTTGGTCAGCGCGCAGGACACTCAATTGGGCGGCCACTCGAGTTTGGACGTGTGTGTGTGTGTGTGTGTGTGTGTGTGTGTGTGTGTGTGTGTGAAGGTGAGGGTGTGTGGTGTGTGTGTGTGGGGTGGGGTGAGGGTGAGGGTGTGGGGTGTGGGGGGATGAGGGTGAGGGTGAGTGTGTGTGTGAGGGTGTGTGTGTGTGTGTGTGAGGGTGTGGGGGTGAGGTATATGTGTGTGTGTGTGTGAGGGTGTGTGTGTGTGGGGTGTGTGTGCATGTGTGTGCGTCCGTGTGTGTGTATGTGCGTGTGTTTCGGTCTTGTGTCGTATGTTTGAGTGCGGATGGGTTTCTCTTCTCGACATGGGTAAAAGGTTGATAAATATGTAAATGTAAATATGCAGTCGAATTAGCGGGATGTCGATGCATTAGCGGGGGCAAAACGAACACTTGTATACTTACGCTTTTGCACAAATGGAGACATGCACGCGTCCTATCATGCCTACACACACTTACACTCTTCCGTCCGCCCACCCACGCCCACATACACACACACCCAGCAGTCTACCCAATCATCCACTTACACGCACGCACACGCACACACACACACACACACTCTCTCTCTCTCTCTCACACACACACACACACGCAAACACACACACATACACACACACATACATACACGCACACGCAAGGGCTCGCACCCACACTGACATACATATCCCCCCCCCCCCCACGCGCACAACCCTCCACCAGACCCCCCCCCATACCCCCACACACACACACACAGAAACACAAGAAAACACACATCCCACCCACGTTCACCCAACACACACACAACCCTCCAACATACACCCCCACCACCCCAAACAACACACAACCCCCCACAATCCCCCATCCCCACCCCCCACCCCACAGTCCGCCAGCGTCTCCCACGGTCGGCCTCCGTCACCGCCAGCCCAAGGTGTCCCGCTCTGGCAACACCTTCTTGCTGCCGGACCTGATTTAGGGTTATCACGTGACCGGGGCCTCGGGGGGGGGGGGGGGCTTCTTCGTTAATTGGGCCCTTGACCAGTTGGCGTGTAGTTTGCTTGTTATTATTATTTGCTTATTTTACTTCCCTCGCTTGTTATCTCTTTCGGTGTGGTTTGCTTGTTATCTCGTTTACTTTCTTCGCTCATTATCTATTTTACTTTATTTATCTATTTCTATCTCTTTCCTCGTTTATTCTCTATTTCTATCTCTTTCCTCGCCAATTATCTATTTCACTTTCCTCGCTTATTCTCTATTTCTATCTCTTTCTTCGCCAATTATCTATTTCATTTTCCTCGCTTATTGTCTACTCCTATCTCTTTCTTCGCTTATTCTCTATTTCACTTTCCTCGGTTATCTATCTCTGTCTCTTTCCTCAAATTCTTTTTTTTTCGTCTGTTCGCACGTTTGCTTCTCTGAATGATATTTTATTCTTTTTCTTTCTTATGATCTAAGTTTCATATTTTCTTTATATTGTGTGCTCACTCTCACTCTCTCTCTCTCTTTCTTTCTCTCTCTCCCTCTCTCTTTCTCTCTCCCTCTCTCTCTCTCTCTCTCTCTCTCTCTCTCTCTCTCTCTCTCTCTCTCTCTCTCTCTCTCTCTCTCTCTCTCTCTCTCCCTCTCTCTCTCCCTCTCCCTCTCCCCTCCCTCTCCCTCTCCCTCTCCCTCTCCCTCTCCCTCTCCCTCTCCCTCTCCCTCTCCCTCTCCCTCGTTTCGTTACGCTATCACATTTTTTGCCTCGCCCCCTTTTTCATTCCTCCTCTTCCTTTGTCATCGTTTTTGTTTCATTTTCTCTACTTCCTCTTTTCTTCTTTGGCTTCCCTTGCCTCAGCTTCGTTACCTCCTCTTCCTTCTTAGACTTCGACTGCTCCTTTTCCCTCCTCTATCTCCTTCTTCTCTTCCTCTTCTTCTTCCTTTCCTCCTCCTCCTTCTTCATCTTCCTTTCATTTCTTCTTGTTATTACCCCCTCCCCGATTTTTCTTCCTCTCTTTATCCTTCTTCTTGATCATCCTCTTCTCCCACCCCCTCCTCCCCCTCCTTCTCCTCTTCCTCTCGCTCCCGTCTCCTCCTCCTCCTCCTCCTCCCTCCCTTCCCCTCCTCCCCCTCCTTCTCCTCTTCCTCTGCTCCCGTCTCTCCTGCTCCTCCCTCCTTCTCCTCCTCCTTCTTCCTCCTTCTCCTCACTCCCCCATCCTCCTCCTCCTCCCCATCCTCCCTTTCCTTCCTCCTCCCTCCTTCTCACGCCCTTTCTCCCCCTCCTTCTCCTCTTCCCTTTGCTCCCGTCTCCTCCTCCTCCTCCTTCCTCCTCCTCCACCTCCACCTCCTCTTCCCCATCCTCCTCCCCCTCTTCCTCCTTCTCCTCACTCCCCATCCTCCTCCTCCTCCTCACCCCATCCTCGGCGATAACGAAGGCTATATAAGGCCATATCTCCCCAAACGATCTAGAGTAACTTGACGTAAAAAGGATAAAAGTAAAGATCCCGAAGGATGGTCAGCCAGAGGACAAGGAGGGGGGAGGGGGGGAGGGAGGAGGGGGGGAAGAGGGAGAGGGAGGGGAATCCTGCACGCAGACGAAGAGCGGAGTAGGGTAGGGGGAAGAGGAGGATAGGGGGGGGGTATCCTAGAGATGAGGGAGGAAGGGGGGAGGGAGGGGAGGGTAAGCATCCCAAGAAGTGTGCGTGGGGGAGGGAGGGGGGGAGAGGATGGGAGAGGGATCTGCACGCAGACCAGGAGTGGATTGGGGAGGAGGTGGGGGGAAGGTATCCTGGGGGAGAGGGAGGGGGGCCGAGGTATCCTGGGGAAGAGAGGGGGCGGGCGGAGGTATCCTGGGGAAGAGGGGGGCGAAGGTATCCCGGGGGATAGGGGGAGAGGTGGTGAAGGTATCCTGGGGAAGAGGGGAGGGGAGGGCGGAGGTATCCTAGGGGAGAGGGAGGGGGGAAGGTATCCTGGGGGAGAAGTGGGGGCGGAGGCATCCTGAGGGAGAGGGGAGGGGGGCGGCGAAGGTATCCTGAGGGAGAGGAGGGGGAGAGGCGAAGGTATCCTGAGGGAGAGGGGAGAGGGGGAGGGCCGAGGTATCCTGAGGGAGAGGGAGGGGGGGGCGGAGGGCGAAGGTATCCTGGGGGGGAGAAGGGGGGGAGGGAGGGGGAGCAACACAAGGGCACGATGCAGTGACTGATAACATCGGCGGAGTAACACAGCCAGTTGCAAGTACACGGTCGATTAAGAGACATCTCGAATCGTTCACATCCACGAACAGACCGCTCTCTTGTGTATATGTTCAGAGCCTATACACTTTTTTTATATCTAGTGATATCATTGTTCGAATAGAAATTTGTCGTAAAAAAAAATATGAGAGAGAGAAAGAGGGAGGGAGAGAGGGAGGGAGAGAGGGAGAGAGGGAGGAGAGAGAGGAGGGAGGGAGGGAGGGAGGGAGGGAGGGAGAGAGAGAGAGAGAGAGAGAGAGAGAGAGAGAGAGAGAGAGAGAGAGAGAGAGAGAGAGAGAGAGAGAGAGAGAGAGAGAGAGAGAGATGTAAAGAATTGTGACAAGATTCATGATTATCACGTAAAAAAAAAAGAAATAAACAATGTCCTTACAACACCGCCCCTCCCCCCCCAAAAAAAAAAAAAAAAAACACTAAACATCTTCCTCTGACACCCTCCATCTCCCTACCATCCTTCCCCTTACTCTCCACCTCCCTTCCTCCCTTCCTCCACTTCCCTTCCCCTTTTCTCCTCCACCTCCCTCCCCCTTTTTAAATCTATTTTTCGTTGTCCTCCCTTGCTTTATTCCCCTTTATCTCTGTGGTCTTTCTTTTCTTTTCTTTTTTTTTTTTTTTTTTTTTTTTTTTTTGTCATCTTCCCTTGCTTTAGTCTCCTTTATCCCTCTGGTCTTATTTTTCATTTTTTAAAATCTATTTTTCGTAATTCTTCCTTGCTTCATTTTCCTTTATCTCTCTGGTCTTATTTCTTATTTTCTATATCTATCTATTTTTCGTTATCCTCCCTTGCTTTATTCTCCTTTATCCCTCTGGTCTTGTTATTTTTTCTTTTTTATCTATTTTTTTGTTATTCTCCCTTCCTTTATTCTCCTTTATCTCTCTGGTCTTATATCTCTTGTTTTTAACTATTTTTCGTTATCCTCCCTTTCTTTATTCTCCTTTATCTCTCTGATCTTCTAATTTGTTCTATTGCAAACACTTATTTTTAGCTTTGATGTAGACGTAAAAAAATTAACGTTCATTTTTTTCTTTGGCTTTCGATTTATTTTCTTACTGTGACACAAAGAAGCGGTGAACATAAGAAAATGAAAAATAAATACAGATATGACAATATGCTGAATTTACCTTAAGAAAGGAGAAGGGAAAAGGGAGAGAATCGGACAAATAACGAATTTATAAACGAATAAAAGAAGCAGAAGTGATAAAAATAACGAAAATATATGGAGATTGGAGTTGGACATCACTTCTATTTATTTATTTATTTTTCTTATTTATTTATTTATTTATTTTATTTATTTTTTTTTTTTATCAAAGCAGGACATCGGTTATTCACGCAATTCATATCTGCGTTTTCATCAGTTTGTCTGTCTGTCTGACTGTGTCTCTATACTCACTCCTCTCCTTTCTCTTTCTTCCTTGCTCTCCTTTCACAATTTCTCTCCCTCCTTCGCTTCCTTTCCTCCCTTTTCTCGTCCTCCCTCTATCTCTTCTTTCTTTTCCTCTCCTTTCTCATTCTCCTTTGTTCCTTCTACTCTATCCTCTCTCGCTCCTGCTCTTTCTACCTCCTCCGCACTCCTCTCTTTCCTTTCTCTACCCTCTATCCTTCTCCCCCGCTACCTCTCCTCTCTTTCTCCTCCTATCCCGTCTCCCCCTTTCTCCCTCTTCCTATCCCCTCTCCTACCCTTTCTCACCTTCCCTCCCCTCTCACCCTTCCTCCCTCGCTCCCTCTCTTCCTCTTTCTCCCACTCCTTCCTCCATTCCTCCCTCTCCTCCCCCTTCTCCCTAGCTCCCTACTCCCTACCTCCTTCCCTCCCCCTTCTCCTACTCCCTCCCCCTCTCTCACCACTTCTCCTCGCTCCCTCTCCATCCCTTCTCTCACCCCTCCCTCCCCCCTTTCCCTCCCCCCCCCCATTTCTCCCCTCCCTCCCCCTTCTCCCACTCCCTCTCCTCCCCCTTTTCCTACTCCTTCCCCTCTTTCACCCCCTCCCCCGTATCTCCTCTCACGCTCCAAGTTTACACGTTGTCGCACGTATCCCCTTAATACCCCGTTGACTCGACCTCCCGATAACACACGCAACTTAAAGGCCCGAACCGCAAGCCCGTAGAAGGCGTTAACAGACCCCCTTCCCTCCCCCCAACACACCAAGCGCCCCCTCCACAGCCCCCCCATTCCCCCCATACCAAGCGCCCCCCCTCCCTCCACACCCCACGTCAGGTAGCCAGCAGACCTGACGACGATGGCCTCCTTCTGCGGGAGAGAGAGAGAGAGGGGGAGGTCTGCTCTTCGGTGGAATTCTCGACGGAATCTGATCCACGAAGCTTCTCTCTTTCTTCTTTCTTTCTCTCTCTCTCCCTCTGTTTCTTCTTTCTTGCTCTCTCTCTCCCTCTCTTTCTTCTTTCTTTCTCTCTCTCTCTCCCTCTCTTTCTTCTTTCTTTCTCTCTCTCTCCCTCTCTTTCTTCTTTCTTGCTCTCTCTCTCCCTCTCTTTCTTCTTTCTTTCTCTCTCTCTCCCTCTTCGTATATAAGTATCCGGAAGCTTATCAAGTGGACGAAGTTTTAATTAACCGATATCACAATTTATTTGGAGATTTCGTAAAGGGTAAAAGGCAAAGAGCTGATCTATTTAATTAACCAATACTATAATTTCTTTATATTGAGATTTCGTAAAAAGGTGAAGAGTAAAGAGCTTATCTATTTCTCAATCCACTTCCGATGATAGATTACGGTAACAAGTGAATGCCAGTACGAGTCGCTGTATAAGAGAATACCCTTTATATTCGAAAGCCATGAAACAGGGAGAGAGATAGAGAACGAGAGGGAGGGAGGGAGAGAGAGAGAGAGAGAGAGAGAGAGAGAGAGAGAGAGAGAGAGAGAGAGAGAGAGAGAGAGAGAGAGAGAGAGAGAGAGAGAGAGAGAGAGGGCAGACAGAAAGAGAAAGAGAGAGAGACAGGGGCAGACAGAAAGAGAAAGAGAAAGAGAGAGAGAGAGAGAGAGAGAGAGAGAGAGAGAGAGAGAGAGAGAGAGAGAGAGAGAGAGAGAGAGAGAGAGGGGGCAGACAGAAAGAGAAAGAGAGAGAGAGAGGGGCAGACAGAAAGAGAAAGAGAAGAGAGAGAGAGAGAGAGAGAGAGAGAGAGAGAGAGAGAGAGAGAGAGAGAGAGAGAGAGAGAGAGAGAGAGAGAGAGAGAGAGAGAGGGCAGACAGAAAGAGACAGAGAGAGAGAGAGGGGCAGACAGAAAGAGAAAGAGAAAGAGAAAGAGAGAGAGAGAGAGAGAGAGAGAGAGAGAGAGAGAGAGAGAGAGAGAGAGAGAGAGAGAGAGAGAGAGAGAGAGAGAGAGAGGGGGGGGGGGGGGCAGGCAGACAGAGAGAGAGACAGAGACAGACAGAAGACAAACAGACATAGAGACAGAGAAACAGAGGAACAGAGACAGACAGACAGAACGACAAACAACCAAAAGTAATAAAACAGGTGACCGCCTCTGCAAACGGACAAGTGACTATGCGATCCATTAGACGCGCTGGTCTTCCTCTCCTTTGTACAGAGACTAATGCAGGGACAACAAGCCCGTCTTGGAGAACCCCGGAGTGCGAGTGGAGTGGAGTGCGAGTGGAGTGGAGTGCGAGTGGAGAGGAGAGGAGAGGAGGGGGGGGGGGGGGGGGGGGTGAAAGTAAGAGAGGAGGGGAGAAGGGGGGAGTGAA
>NC_091574.1:31792192-31794692 GCF_042767895.1 Penaeus vannamei | reverse complement strand
GAGAGAGAGAGAGAGAGAGAGAGAGAGAGAGAGAGAGAGAGAGAGAGAGAGAGAGAGAGAGAGAGAGAGAGAGAGAGAACGATAAGGATAGAGAAAGAGAGAGAGAAAACGACAAAGACAGAGAAAGAGAGAGAGAAAGAAAGAAAGAAATAGAAAGACATAAAAAGTAAACCTGACAGCAAAACAGACAAACAGAAAGAGAAAGACAGACAAATGAGACGGAAAATACAAGCGCGCAACAGAGAAGGGAGAAAAAGAGGGTCAGCCACGCTCGACGCCGCAGTCACCCAAGAACCCCATTACAGAACGCACGTATTAATGCAGCAGGCAAGAGACCTCAGTCGTAAAGCATAGTCATACTCTCACTAAACACGTATTGTCCGGTCTACATAATTATTCCGGGCTTCAACTTTATTTTTTTTCTTTTTCATTTACTTACAATATATTTTTCTGTCTGTCTGTCTCTCTGTCCTCCCCCCTCCCTCCCTCCCTCCCTCCCTCTATCCCCTCCCCCCTCCCTCCCTCCCTGCCTCTTTCTCCTCTCCCCTCCCTCCCTCCCTCCCTCCATCCTTGCCTCTTTCCCCTCCCTCCCTCCTGCTCTCCTTCCTCCTCCCTCCCTCCCTCCCTGCCCTTTTCCCCTCCCTCCTCTATCTCTCCCTGCCCCTCCCCCATCCTCCTCCCTGCTTCTTCCTCCCTCCCTCCCTCCATCCCTCCTTGCCAGCCTCTTTTCCCCTCTAAAAAAATCTCCAAGACCTTTCCACCTCGCTTCTGCATTTGGGTCAATCACGTCACTCCTGCCCCGAGGATCTATGCTCGCGTGACCCTGACACTCGAGGAGATACGACCGGGGGGGAGGGGGGAGTGGGAGGGGGAGTGGAGGAGATACGACCGGGGGGCGGGGGGGGGTCAGAGGAGGGAAGGGCAGAGGAGATACGACGGGCGGGGGAGGGGGGAGTGGGAGGGGGCAGAGGAGGAGTTACGACGGGAGGGAGGGTGGGAGGGGGCAGAGGAGGAGATACGACGGGGGGCGGGGAGGGAGGAGTGGAAGGGGGCAGAGGAGGAGATACGACCGGGGGGGGCGGCGGGAGGGGGGAGGGGAGTGGAGGAGATACAACCGGGGAGGGAGGCGGGGGGAGTGGGAGGGGACAGAGGAGGAGATACGACAGGGAGGGGGGAGTGGGAGGGGGCAGAGGAGGAGGAGGAATGTCAACCCTCCATTCCCTTTCCTCCTTCTATCTCACCTCTCCAGTTCTTTCCTCTGCATGCCTTTCTACTATATGTGATTGGGGGAGAGGGATAGGATGGGGAAGAGGGGGAGGGGGAGGGGCAGAAGACGGGGGGGGGAGGAAGGGAGGGAAGGAGGGAGAAATGAAGGCTAATGTCATCCTCCAATCCTTTCTTCGTCCTACTCTTATGCACATCCCTGTTCCTCCATCTTATCCTGCAGCATCCCTCGTCATCCGCTTCCTCTCCCTTCTTCTTCTCCTCCTCCTCCTCCCCTTTTTCTTCTTCTTCTTCTTTTTCTCCTCCCCTCTTCTTCTTCTTCTTTCTCCTCCCTCCCCCTGCCCTTCTTCTTCTTCTTTCCCTCCTCCCTCCCCTTCTTCTTCTTCTTCTTCTTCTTCTTCTTCCTTCTCCTTCCTCCTCCTCCTCCTCCTCCTCCCCTCCCCTTCTTCCTCCCCCCCTCCTCCAACACCCCTACCCCTCCCTCCAGCAAGGCCTGTGCCTACCCCTCCCGCTCATCCCGCAACCCCTTTATAACCCCCCACCCCCCCTCCTCCCCACCTCGCGCCCCTCACCCCTCCTCCCCACCTCGCCCCCCACCCCTCCTCCCCACCTCGCCCACCCACCCCTCCCCACCCCGCCCCCCCTCCCCACCCGCCCGCCCCTCCCACCCCTCCCCACCTCGCCCACCAACCCACTTAGCCTCCGAGTCGAGTTGTCCCTCTTAACTCCTTGTATTAACGGGACAGGCTTTTGAAGCGTCGTCGTCCAGGGGGTTTTAATGGGTCGTGGGGAAGGCGAGAGTGGGGGGTGGGGTGGGGGGGCCGGGGGGCTAATGGGTCGTTGGGGGAGGGGACTATGCTGGGTCTAGGGGGGAGGGGGGAGTGGAGAGGGTTTTGTGGGTCGTGGGGAAGGCGAGTGGGGGTGGGGGTGGGGGGCCTAATGGGTCGTTGGGGGAGGGGACTATGTTGGGTCTAGGGGGGAGGGGGTGGGAGAGGGACTTAATGGGTCGTGGGGAAGGCGAGAGTGGGGGTGGGCGGGGTGGGGCCTAATGGGTCGTTGGGGGAGGGGGACTATGTTGGGTATCGGGGGAGGGAGAGGGGTGGGACTTAATGGGTCGTGGGGAAGGACGAGAGGGGGGAGGGTGCTTAATAGGTCGTAACGGGTCGTTGGGAGAGGGGGAGGGGGAGAGGGAGAGGGACTAATTGGGTCTCGGGGGTGGGGGAGGGAGAGGGACTTAATGGGTCGAGAAGGGCGAGAGTGGGGGGAGGGTGCTTAA
>NC_091574.1:31784692-31787192 GCF_042767895.1 Penaeus vannamei | reverse complement strand
GAGACAAAGACAAAGACAAAGACAGAGAAAGGATAAAAAAGTAGAAAAAAGGATAAAGATATACAAAAGAAACCCCCAAACGAGTCTCCCAAACCACAGGGCGTTAGCGTCTAAACTGCCAATTCCCTGATACAAACGATGGCTTTACCAACTCGTCCCAACTGTCATTTACAGCCGTTTATTTTCCCATGAAAATACACCTAACAAGGTCCTCTCGTTCGTTCGGGTGAGTTGTGCTTGCTGCAAACACCGATAATGACACGTTAATTCCCGTCGTCTGATGCAAATGCGACACAACCTCAATGACAAAAGAATATCGAAAGCGCATTTTGCTTCGCCTGCTCCGAGCTGCATTATTAGCGAATTCTTTTAAGCTAAAAATAGTGTCTTTATCTTTACAGTTCCCTACTTGGAAAAGGGACATCAGAATTAATAAAAATATTTTCTCAAGGGTAAAATTAATGCTGGAGAACCGCCAATGGATTTCCGTTTTGAAGAATATTTTACTCGTATTACGTTTACAGGAAATTCAAAAAATTCCGTATCTCGGAACTTAACATAGGCCTATATAGACAAAAATATACATGTTCATATAATTTACTGAGGATGAACAAAATAAGAGAATCTAAATCCAGAGAAATTAAAAGAACCACTGGTAATACTATTAGTTTTATTTTATGTTGTACAAGAGGTAAATCCAGGAAAACTTGTTGGAAATGTTATAGCCACTTGAGTTTGTCAAAGACACACACACACACACACACACACACACAGAGAGAGAGAGAGAGAGAGAGAGAGAGAGAGAGAGAGAGAGAGAGAGAGAGAGAGAGAGAGAGAGAGAGAGAGAGAGAGATAGAGAGAGATAGAGAGAGAGAGAAAGAATATGAATATGATATTCTAGTAGTATTTGAAATCCGAAAATGTACACTCCCAAATTCAATCTTAATAAATAACAATGAATTAATTCAAGAACAAATTCGTAAAATAAGTCTCAGATTGTAGCAATAATTAACCCCACTTCCTGTTAAAGTACTGAATGGATAGTAAATGAAAATATAACTAAAACAGAATATGGTAACTAATAAAGATAGCGATGAACGTATGATCAAAATAAAATTAATTGTAGGCCTATAACTCACAAGAAAATATTGTTACAATTGCATAATGATAAGAATAATACAAACAGATCAGAACAAAACAAAACAGAGTTAAAGTATTCTCTCTAAATTAAATTCAGGAAAGAAATTGTCACATTATCTACTCCAGGGATATCTTTACACTTACTTCCAAGAAATTGCTGCCTACAAACAAAATAAGAAGTACCCTTAAATGGCATCTGGCATTCCTGTGTTACTACTATCGATTTCTGAGAAAGAATGAAATGCCATTCTCTACATAAATGTCTATAACATCATATTTATTCGACTGCATGCTTTCTCAGTTACAGGAACACGCTATCATTATTTATGTAGGCGCAACCCTCGTGTTTATGTATATTCATATTTTCTCAAATTATCTTACCTACTGCAGCAGCAATGCACGATATTGTAACAAGTATTATTAAAAAAAAACAACGATTTTTCTGTTGTTTAAAAGATGGCAAAATAAAATAAACAATATAAAAGTCGAGACAAAATACTTGTGAAAGGTTAAATTCACGCACGATTTTAACTAACAAAATTCATATCGAAAGAACCGAGTTATAAATATGACCAAAAGGACTAGCTTAAAAGAAAATAACTTCTTTAATTGCAGGTATTGACTAAACACTATATATTAGGTTAAAATTTGATCGTTCAACCGGCAGAGTAAATCCAAAACTAAAAGTCATTTTGAGCGAATTATATCTTTTACGGAATTGGTTGATAATCACCAAGCCAGCAAATAGCAGGTCTTCTCAAATAAACAATAATTGCGAGGGAAAAATCGCTATTACTCTAATATCGAGGTATATTGCAGTAACTATAAAAATATATGACAAATTAAAGCGTTGATCACATTTAAAAGTAACATATAATAATCTCCATCAAATCAATAACACAAAACACCATTATTCAATCAATGGCAAACCAAAAAAAGGATTTAATACAGTCGACAAACTCACGCTCATAACAGGTAGCAGATCCCAAAGTCAGTCAGGAGGCTCAAGGTTCACTCGCGCAACAGACCCACTCACTACGACGGCCTCAGCCACACTGACGACATCTCACAATCTCCGCATGTTTTATCTTGAGCTTCCTTGCTTAGGGAGGAGTTGCATGATGCATCTTCCCAGTTCCTTTTAGATTGTTTTCATTTGGAGATTTTTACTGATTCAATAGTAGTACATGTGATGGTAATTAGTGATATCGGTGTTTACTTAACAGGTGATTTTGATATCAACGCATGCCGATCACAGTCAGAATGGCGAGAGATGCAGTGTCTGAGGACAAAAAACGGTCTTGGTTAAGTCGTCGACTGCTTTTGCTTTTAAACTACATTTGTTCACAAACTAATTAAG
>NC_091574.1:31759692-31767192 GCF_042767895.1 Penaeus vannamei | reverse complement strand
AACATGAGAAAACAACAAAATCAATAAATATATAGTGAAGAACACAAAACACAAGTACCAAACTTCTGCTAACGGTTCAAAGATGTTCCTTATACATTAATTTCAGGCGTTTTTCACTGAGAGCTTTACACTCAACCATCTAATTTTTCCCACTTTAAGCAGCAAATATTGGACATAATGGAGAAAGAGTTGAGCTTTGTTAAAGAGTTAAAGTTTTACATCAGTTGTAATATAAATGTGCAAGATTAGTAAATTAAAAGATGCACTTTCAAAAAAGAAAAAAAGAAGAAAAAAAAAAAAAAGATAAATTAAGGAACACGTGATACTTGGTCTGATAATCAATGCTGCCAAAGTGGAATTGCACATGACGAAATCCTGTGTAATAATCACTAAGATTTAGTTATTTGGCAGTGAAATGCAAATCAGGTTCAAAATATTGTTCAATCGCATTTAGCAGGTTGTGAAAGAGAGCTAGAATATATCAGAATGAAAACTACTAAATGAAATATTAAAAAAAAAAAAAAAAAACTTCAAATACCCACAATAAGTTTGTAAGACCAGCTAGAACGGGTCTAGTTACAATAGTTAACTCTCCCACAATGACCCTAAAGCTCTAAGGAATTCTGTAAAGGTCTGCAAATAATGGAATGGCCCTCTTTATAATCAAAGAATAAGGGTAAACAAAAGGGTCAAATTAAATAAAATATATACCTATACAGAGTACTTCAGAGTCTGGGCGCAAAAACATTAATGTGAAAAGAGGAGAAACAATGAAAAGAAATAATCACAAATCAACACTGAATAATAAAATTCTCCTTGATACCTTTTCTATCTGTCAGGCAATTGCATTACAGAGGCGCTGGTCTGTTCTTTCTCAAAGGGGGGGTATGTGAAAAAATGAGGGGGGAAAAAAAAAAAAGAGAAAACTAAATAAAAACTTTACAAGGAAAGGAAAACAAAGGCTCTGTCATTGCACTGGACTATGTTAAACTACAACAATAACAAAAAACTATTATGACAAACATTCATCACAGGGTTTATTTTAATACTATTATCCTCCTTTTTTCTCCGGTAAAATAAAAAATCGAAATCAAAATATATATATACTATAGGCAGGGAAAAAGAGACAGAAAAAAACAAAAATAAAAAAATCAAATATAAAACAATACCAATGCAATCTGTATCAATAAACTCTTTCAGTTCATGAAACCCATAAACCAAGATAAACCTGTCAAGGACACCAACTGTGAAGGTGACACGAGTGGCATAATTATGGGGTTATGGTGTGGTGATCCTGGAAAGACCCTTGTAGCAGCAAAACAACATTAATAACATCCTCTCAGGTGCAAAAAAGGAGGCAGAAGTGACAAGCAGGTGTAAACCCACCCCCCCCAGAGAAGCATAAGAAACGTATGCACAATTACACAGCAAAGCAAAACTTGGATTGTGGTCGTTGGTATACCAAAGAGCGGGTGTTTTGAAACAGATTGAGAGGACAGGAATGAGAGAATTAATAGCAAAGACGGAATGGGATGAGAAGGAAAGGGGTAGGAGGAGAACACCCGCTTTCTTTAGACTCGGAAATCCAATCACGCCCAAATGCCTCACACGCACACTCACTATTTCTGTGGAAAGAGATCACCAAGCGCATCCAACCTGCATGGTACACAATCATACCCAAAATCAACTAACAACAACACAAATCACTCGGAATATTAGGGTAATAGGGATACCTTCCCTCATTACATTGGAAAATCACTTTCCAGTCAGTATAACTAAGACCCTGCTATTTGTTAACTTTCCCACTGAGGCTGATGCATTTACTTAAAGGTCTTACTAATTAAATGAGTTAGCCCTTCACTGATATTTGATATTTACGACTAAACTATCCCAAAAAGTGTAAAAAAGACAAGAAAATGAGACTATTGTCAGGCTAGAATGATGATGAAGACAACAATGGCACAAAATGTTAGGAATGTTATATGGAGGAAATCATTTGCACACACACACACACACACTCTGCTCTCAAGAAGGGATAATATACTCATTCAAAAAATAGGGAAATTCACCTTTATAACACACATCCTCTCTGAGAAAGTTATGCCAAACGCAACAACGGTTCATACTAACAGAGGCACTTTGAGTACCTGTATCTCCTGTGCTTAAATAAAAAAAAAAGCAATGTCACCCTTTACAACAACTAATTTGCTTCAGTTGCCACTTATCACATCGTCTTCCCGCAAAGGATGAAGAGGGTAAATGAACTCTTAATGAGGGAAGGCACCCTTATTTATATTAAGAAAAAAATAAACAAAAAAGGTCAGATGAATCTAGGGCAAAACCATAGTAATAATTTCTTTCATCTTACTAAAATATTTACAAATGTTCACCATTCTATTTAACATTTCCCTCAGACATAAATAAGCAAGGTAGGGGGATCTCAACAATCACTGTCATTGCTGATCATATATTTTTTTTTTTCCTTTTCACTTCATCATTTCCTTTTGTTTAACAGAATAGATAGGAAGGAGGAAGAGAACTAGGGCAAGGTTGGTAGGATCAGGGACATTCAACTAAAGCTAGTATAATGCATGGGAATGCAGGAAGAGAGACCAGTATTTGCATTACCAATGACAAAAAAGAAGAAAAAAAAAAGACAACAACAATAGAAAGAAAGAAAGTGAGCAGTGACACTGGCTAAATGAGGGAAGGAAAAAAAAGATAATAGTAGTAACCATGAAAAGGGCAAGCACACAACACTCTGGAAATGTTGTATGGCATATAAGCATCATCAACAGTATTAATACAGTAGGATTTATCAGTGTCTCAACAAATAACTTCAAAAGTATGAAATTACTTTAAGGTCACCCCACACACCTACCAACAATTGATTGTGTGAAATGCTCAGGATCTGCCATTATTTACCCTTGACCCAGGATTGGAGATAGTGTTTTTTTGTTTTTTTTTTCCTAATTTTAAATATTTTTAAACACCGAGAAATCAAAGTGGAGATATCACCTTACAATATAAAATTATTTTTCTTCCAATTGTAATCAAAGAAGAAAATGGTTACTCTAGCCAAGGCATTGAGAATAAATACTGGAAAGTTTCCTATGTTCCTGACTGAGAGGCATAAACGGCTGACAACACCAGTCCAAGAACTTTTTTTCTTCTTTGTTAATTTGATATTAATCCTGGCTCATCATCAGCCTGGACTGTACATGTAGAAAACAAAGAAAAAACAAAAACAAAAACAAAACCATGAGGTAACTCCTAGCTTTTGATGAACCAGGGGTCATGGGTTTAGTTGCATGAGCATCAACAAGCGTTAACTAAACCTATTACAGCTTTGGTGGTTGGCAGTCGTGCCCTGACATCTTTCGCACGTCCTCAAATTCTAAAACTACGACCCCCATCCTGGCAATAGTCCCCATATTGGCTCCTAATATTGGAAGAAAGAAGATTATGGCCACAGGGAAGAGACGGACGACGACAGCAGCGGTTTGCCCAGGTTATATAGATTGCCATGTCCATAAACGATAAAAAAGCTGAGGCTAAAACTTTTTTATTTTTCATTTTTCTTCACTGTTTATAATTCGATAAACCTGGCTAGTCAACTTTTATTCTTAACTAATTCCCAGCATAAAATTGTATCTAACAACACTGACATGCATCCTGCTGGATAATGTGGTTTTCTTCGTACATCTCGTTTCTAACAATCAGTCATTTTCTATAGTTAGCGAGACACAAAGTAGCCAAAGCTTTCTTCCATTTAGAAACATGGTAGTATGCATGGCCATTGAATAGCAGCTAATGCATCACTAATTTTCATTTTTTGTGCAATAAAACCATAAAAGAGGAGAGAGAGAAAAAAAAAGGAGAAAAACACAAGTACAAGTATTGGCCGTACTCGAGTCCAGCACCTTCGTCCAGAGGTCACTCGTTCAACAACAATGAGTTCTGCTTAATGAAATCAGTGGGGTCGAACCAACCTATGAGCAAGAGAGAGAGTTCTAGCACTAATGGAGCTAAACCACTGCTACACACCATGCCCTTTGACTCTCCCAGCAGCCAATCACAGCAAAGGTGGAGATATCGATCAAGTTGAGGCTTAACAGTATACCACACAATATCCACTATCAGTTGGCACGCATGAATGCCCGGCCCCTGTAATGGAAGAAAATATAGTTAGTTTCATATTTGTGGAAAGAAAATATGTTTTCATCATTATAAATATCAATATACCCAGGAAATGTTTAGTACAAATGAGGCAAATTTACCCAATACTTAAACAATGATACCCATTTCATTATTTAAAGAAATGTCAGTCACTATAGATCTATAGCAGATGTCTCATTTCATCATCCAATGATTTGTTTTACACTAAATAACTGACAGCAGCACAAAAGATAAAAAAAGGAAAGAAAAGGAACAGAAAAAAAAAGACGTTCACTCATTGCTAATGAATAAGGTGCCATCAAACCCTAGATGCTTTATTATGTCATGAGCAGTGCATCATGATGTGGAGACATCATGGCTGAGGTTGTGTAATTGTTCATAAATGAACATTGTTTAACCCACTAGCGCTGGTACATTTTCAAGCCAAAAATTATAGTTTCCGGGCTGCTTTAAAATCGGTGCGCGGGCCAGTCCGTGAACCAGCCCGCCCACTGCCTGCCACGGGCAACAAAATTAGAGTGCAAGCTCCAATCTAGCGTTGCACCGGTGGGACACCCGGGAATAATTTTTATTCTGGTCGTCTCACATGTGAGACATCCAGCACAAGTGGGTTAAAAAGATCTCATAGTTGGGTTAAGGGAATATGGGTCTGGCAATGTATGATAAAGTAATATTACATGTTGAAATAATTATTTTTTAATTTGTAAAAATGTTCTAAGCTCCAGCATTTTTCCAGTGATGAACCCTGATACACCCATCCACACTCAACTTTATCAAAAAACTTGTCTATTGCCAATCAGTTCATGACAAACTTTATATTTCATTGACACTGAACAATGTAACTACAATATTACTGCAGTAGAATGCCTAAACACATACATGCATATACAGACACACACAACAGTCATTCTATGGCTAATTATATCTCTTCAGATGAGTGATCAAAAGTGACACTGAAAAAAAAAAAAAAAAAAAAAACTTTTCAACTAAAGAGAAAGCTTGTATTGCTTGATTTCCATATTCTGTTAAGCACCTCAAACTTCATCAACTCCTTGATGGTTTAATGGCAAAACATACAGATAATGTGAAAATTCTGTCTCCACTTACGTTGCAGTTTTCTTGTCCCCTGATGTTTTGCTCGGTTCAGGGCGCGCTCTGTTGAGAACTTTAAGGAAGTCGCTGGTCTTGGCGCGCATACGAGTGTGAATATATGCCTTGCTACACTTGATGTGGTAGTGAAGGTAGTCACGGAATATGTGAATCAGGTTTATGGTGTTGTCTCTTGCAGTCTTACAGGTGTGCCGTGGGAATAATACTGCAAAGGCAATAATTTCAGCATAAGTGAGGTTAAATTTTGACATTGATACATGTCTATTCCTTCCTAATTTAAGACGAAATTCCTTCAACTTATTGCATACAATGACTGTTAGAAAATGATTTCTGTTTACTGCATCTTAACACTGGATATCCGCACCTGAATTATGAATTTATCAGTTCAGTCTCGAATTTTGCTAGGGGGAGTCTACTCCCATGGAAATGCTTGATTCAGTATCCAACACAATAAAAGAATCATAATTTTAACATTGTGTAATTTAGCATCTCAAAATATCAAGAATAGATCCCAAGACCAAGATGTCTCGCAAAAATTACAGAATTATTTTTTCACAAATAGTCTGCTATTAGTTATGAATATGGGTGGTATTACTTACCAAATGTGATATATCCAATATTTTCTCCTACTCTGGCCCCAGAGTCCTGAAGTTCTAGTGGGGGCTCCTTGTGAGAGAATAATACATGTGGTGCTGAAAAGCAAGACGTATGCAAGTTTAATGACAGGCGTATCATTGAACATCCATTATAGATTCAATTCACTTCCACTTACAAATATTCTCTACACAACATCAATGTTTATATTAACAACTTTAAGACATTTAGATGTTATATAACTGCAATTCATATAAAATTATTAAACCTCAACCTATCCCTTGATCCAGGCGACATGACAATCCTGTCATGAAAAAAATAGCCTGGGGGCTGAATAACGGGAATATATTGTCATGAAAAAATCTGGCACAGGCCGGGGTGATGGGAATGAATCAACCAGTGTTCTTAGACAGTAACTAGATGTAGGAGGGGCATTTGGGAAGGGGCTCTTGTATTCTTTCCATTAAAATAATAAAAATAGAACAAAATCACACGTATTGTTATTTTCATTGCACAGACTTACAGACTAACTAGAGATATGATCAGGAGTCTATGCAAGGAAAAGATTTTATTACCATCTTCATATATCATATCTAATAAGAAATACAGACCTTGGAAAATGATAAAATTGCAAAAAAATGGTTATGCAGAAAGAAATAATGATATAGCAAAGGGTGTGTGTGGCCTGTATCAAATAGGATAATTCACAAGTCACTAAATATTTCTGACAATGAGAGTAATGAGATCCAAGTATCATTGGATAATAATTCAAACATACAAGAATTAAATGACAGAATTATGAGGGGGCTTCAAAAAGTCTGTGGAAAAAGATAGTATGAAAAATGATTTCAGTTATGATGTTTATTTTTCAAATTATGCTCCATTAAGGTCGAAACACTTCTGCAAACATTGATACCAGCCTTTAAGTTCGTCTGAGTAGAACTGAGGGTCCTGTGATCTGAACCATGTCAGAGCAGCTCTTTTTACATATTCAACTGATGGAAAATTGGTACCTTTCAATGTTTTTTTCTCAATTTTGGAAACAAGAAGAAGTTGGATGGGGCTAAATGAGGGCTGTAAGGGGGATGTCGGATGATTTCCCATCAAAATTCACATAGCACAGCTCTTGATTGCAGAGCACCGTGAGGGGGTGCAGTTTCGTCATGGAAGAGGATGTGTTGATGCAGCTTTCCAGGGTATTTTTCCGAGAATTTTTAGACAGTTTTCTCAAAACGCCTTCATAATGAGCAGATGTAATTGTCTTCTTGTTCTCGAGGAAGTCAACTAGCAAAACCCCTCTGCATCCCAGAAGACTGTGGCTATAACCTTTCCTCTTGAATGCTCAAATTTTTCTTTGACTGGTCCACTTCTACCCCGGGGCAGCCACTGCTTTGATTGAATTTTGTCCTCAGGATCATACTGATAGAGCCATGTCTCATCCTGTCATAATTCTTTGCAGAAAAGCTTCAGAGTCCCCATTTGTCTATTCTTTTCAATCAAATCACGAACAGCATCACTGTTTTCCTCACAAACTGACATTGTTGGCCTGCCACTCCTGGGCTCATCTTCAACTTTGGTTTTTCCACTTCTGAAGCTACTAATCCAATTGTAGGTTGT
>NC_091574.1:31742192-31754692 GCF_042767895.1 Penaeus vannamei | reverse complement strand
CTCTCCTAAAAGGTTAATTAATATTTTGCCATCCTTTTAGCCACTTGATGGTAAGGGGAAAACGCGCAAATAAATTTTAAAATGCTTTTGTGATATCTTATCAGTAACACTGAAGCCACTCCTTGTGGTGACCTTTACTCTTCATAATTCATAATCTCAATTCTTCAAAAATATCCACATCTCTATCTATCTATCTATCTATCTATAAATATAAACACATATGTCACATATACACAAATTCTATATGCTACTACTTTTATCTAACATGAAGTTAATATACTAAAACCTAACTAATGAAAACGAAGGAAAGAAAGATTACTTCTGATGCTTTCAATCAACATTTAGTAGCCAACAATAAAAAATGAATACAAAATAAAAACAATATATATCAAATAGGTATAGAAGTACATCTTGCAACATGATTATCAATTAACTTCGGAATTTATAATGCAATGAAGAATCTTGCTTTCCAAGTCACAGAATTACACCTCCGCTTGTCAGTCACACATTACATCAACAGTAATTATATGTTAAAACTTATTTGTGAAGAATTATTTTATCAAAGTTCATTCACAATAAATGGAAACATTGCAAGTAACAGGAAATGCTTATATTAAATTAAAATTACGGTTACATGAGCATGAAAGTAAAATGGGAAATCAGAATGAGTAGTATATACAAAATCTGTAGTAATAAAAACAGGTAATAGAATGAAGGCATTTACTAAATCAAACATGTATTCTAGAATGCCATAGGGAACAAATTACAATTATGAAGAGCCATGGTTTGTGCCTTATGCCAACTGCACATATGTCCTACTCTGCCTCTCAGTACTGCAACCTATCCACTTTAACAAAACCTTGTAGTAATAGTGATTGTGAAACAATAAATAGTAAAAATGAAATCCATTACCCGAGTAAATACAAAATACACACACATAAGATGAAAGCTATATGAAATGATAATTGAAAATCCCTTTTACTCCACCTACAACTATATTCATGTAAATTTTGACACCTTTACAATAAGTAATTATTTGTAAAAATATAACAAACTGTATAACAATTCCAAGCCTCTAAATTATTCATATCAATGAAATATCTGGCTTTACAAGAAGAAATTGTAGCTTACTTGTCAATTATATACATCTTTCAACATCAAGGTATTTTTAGTTTTTGAATAACACTGTGATTGCTTCATTTAGCTCTGCATAGATCAAATTATATGTAAAGTACTTGGTTATAGTATGCAGATCTTGTGCAAAATATATAACACAACATGAGGTAAGTCTACAATAGTTTCAAACACTGATTTGAAATTGGCAATTATTATTCTGAAAGAAAGCTGCCTACCCAGCTCAGGCACCATCACTATCCTATACTATCCACTATGAATATAACTAGGATATTTTTTTCTATAAGTTTAGTTGGTTTAGAAAACCCATTCCACTGGTACCAAACCAGTCTTGCTGGGTGAATTTATTTTTAGGCACAATAAATCTTGCTAATTAATCCACACTGACTTTCAAAATGGAACATTTTTTCTCATAACTGTACTTGGTTGTGTTCTATCCAAAAGATTTGTCAAACTTGCTGTGATCTCTAATGACAGGTTTACATCTTAAACCACTGATGCTGGGAGGGCATCTGTAGTACATATATACATTGTCACTATGCTTTTAGTTTCAATTTTGCTTAAACAGATTGTTTTATGGGTGCTCCACCATGGAGTCAATTACTAAGGTCATCTCACTTAACCTGTTTGGAAAGCCAAGTTTTTATATTTACTACTATTAGTAGTGGTAACTTTATACTGACGGGGCGTGAATTTTCTGTATATCACTTATTCTTGTGCCTACTGGCATCGGTCTAGCCTTTCCAGCTAGTCTCCTTGTGATATTTTTCATACCATTTTTTTTTTTTTACATTATTTTTTGCCTGATCAGATTACTTCATATATCAGTTTAGTTTTTCTTTTTCTTTTTCACAATATCCTAAGTTTTCCCTGTCTTAAAGCAGTTATGAAAATACATACCAATATTATATCAATAACATTGAAAATACAACTTATCCCAAAAAGTTGAGTTCCTGTAGGCCTAGTGACTGATAATTTGGTTACTTGGTGCTTATGAAGCCGTTAAATTATACAGTGGATACTGCATGTACCATGAGCACTTACTTCATCAAGACTTTCTAAATATGTTGGCATTGTAGGCAACATCCCTTCACTATGTTGTCTGATAAGATAAAGCTTGTGCTGGATTTTATTCAACAATGCATTTTCACAGAGCTTGGAAAACTATCTTGCCTGAAATATATGTGGAAGACATTTACTGGCTTTTGCTACAGCATAGTTAGGTAAATTTTACGAATAAACCTGCAATGGGTTTCAAAATGGGATCTTTACTAAGCATTCTAGCAGCGGTCTACCCAAATCTACTTTAAACTTGCTGTGATTTCTAACAGAAGGCCTACCATTTTAATTCTGACGGTTGCAGGTGTCAAGCAAAAAAAACTTTATACATATGGCCTACATCACATGTCATTTGCTAAGGTAGTTTTGCCTGTTGGCCTATGGCTCACCACTAAAATCAAGGAGGATGGAGATACTCTGGGCTGTCAGACCAGGAAGTCATCAGACGGATTGGCCTGGCAGTAGGGGTCATGAACTCTCTTGACAAGAGTATTTGGAGATGCTAGTACCTGTACAGGAGGACCAAACTATGTGTTTTCAGGGCCCTGATAAAGCCAGTTTTACTATACGGCAATGAAACTTAAACTTGGAGTTTCGCTTTGATGCCTTTTGTAATAGCTCCTTGTGCCAGATCATGGGATACTGTTGGTGGAACTACGTGTTCAACCAATGGTTACACCATGAGACTGGCACTGGACCCATTATTTACACAATCCATGATCGCCAAATTAGGCTATACGGCCACTTGGCATGCTTCCCACAAAATGATCCTTCCCATCCGGTTGTCTCTGTACGAGACAACCCTATGTGGAGGAGGCCTGTGGGACGACCTAGAAGTCATGGCTTGGGTAGATTGATCAAGCCTGTCGTGAGGAGCTCGAGATGGGCCGAGTCCCTGCCTGGCAGCTTGTCATGCGGAATCCTCGTAGGTGGTAGTGGCTATGCGCTCCCATCAGCGTTAGCTCCCCGATGATAATGTTGGACATACAACAATGCCATTAGTAAGAACTGTAGCCCATTTGACTCTTTAAATTCATATGCAGATATCTATAAAAACACTGACTAATCTATAATCATCTAACACTGTGGTTCCAGAGTAAAACATTTGACATCTCCCATCTTTTAAGATTATATATACACCTGATTCTCATTGGCTGTTCTACAAATCTGTTTTTCCATAATAAAAATATAAGCATAACTTATTTCAATCTATATAAAAAAGTCATACTGAGGGTTAGTATAGGATCTTGGGTATAGTTTCATGTCCATTTTATGTTAACATGTCACTTCAAAGCTACTGTATAATCTATCATTTATAACTCTTAACAAAATGGTTTCAAAGTAATGTAAAATGCATGTAAAAAAGAAAAGAACTTCTCAGAAGTAGAACAATGAATAATCATTATATAATTTTCTTAAACAACTGCAAATTTCCTTATTCTTCATTTCTCAGAAGACTTGTCAAGCAATCAACACACTGCACTTCACTGAACCTTGTGCCCCAATCCAGCTGACCTTAACAATACCTCATTTCTACACCAAAAACATAGCAGCTGTCACCATCTTGTGCTTCTGACTTGCCATTTCACACCTTTGGTCTTCCACAGAGGATAAATCAGCTAATAAATCCATACATTTCAAATTAATCCAGAATTACTCACTTTCTCTGGCCGTTTCTCCCTCTGACTCAGCCCCCCCTTCCTTTCCTCAACTCAAATGTCAAGTGCTTCTCGTTCGGAGACGGGAAACTGCCCTTCGTTTCCCGATCAAATGCGACCCAAAAGCCACCCAAAGACACACAGGCCGACGGAGTGACATTTTCTTTCAAGATAAGATAGATGTTGTTACTATCGAGGTTCTCGAAGTCCCAGCTCATCACCCTCCTAGTGCTATGACTCACACAAGGTTACCCACCGCTGTTTCGCCTTCTCCCTCTTCAACCTGGGTGGGAAAAGGTTTAAAAACGACTGCTTTCGATAGAGCTGGGCATCGAATACCCGAAATAAAACACTGCTACCACCTCGACCTCGACCTCGAAGGCAGACGATGGCTCTTCAACCTCGTCTCACAAATGGGTTTTTCCCATGCTTCTGTATGCGAATTCCCCTCTCATTTTTTCACCGTGGGAGTAACAGGCCCATACCTATCAAAAAACAAATCCTCCGCTCGACAAAACGCCTCCTGTGAGAGCTTAAAACTCGACCTCGAAGGCAGACGATGGATGGTTCCTCTCCCTCGCCCTCGTACCGGTCTCTCGTATCACACCCCCATTTCCTTCACTTACCCATTTAAGGAATTCCTAATCTTCACCGTCAGCGTTTCCTCAAGGATTCTGTTATTAATCTCCAAGAGAATCATGGTGGTAGCGGCATGAGGGGCGACTCAGCGAGGAAAAATACTTGAGGAGAGGGCGGAGGGCGTCTCTCCAACACACTTGATAACGCCAGACTAACGATATCAACTTCCGTTCCATTTTTACTTATTTTCACCGTTTCTAACTCTCGTTTGGGCTATTTTCTCCTTTCCTATCATTTCCTTATTATATTATGGATTTTTATACATCAGTTTTCTTGAGCTAAAGGGAGAAATATGGGATTAATTTATTCATATGGGAATATTGCATGTAACTCGTTCCAATAATATTTCGAATGTAAACATTTATCTTGCAAGTTCATATATTCTCATTTCATTCCCCCTTTTATATCTTTTCAGCTACCTAAATGTTTAATATATAGTTTTGTGGACAATTTAAAAGCAAAGTAGACATCAGCTGATAAACTGATAAGCATATTGTAATGTAGATTTTTTACAAAAATTTTCACCGAAAATTGGGAAAATATTTACCATCTGAATTGAGCCAAATCTTCAAACTAATGAAGCGATGCCTCAATGAGGATATCCAAAAGTCAACGTATATAAAAAGGAATAAAAATAATCCAATATGAGGATATCATAAGAAAATAAGGTAAGACAATCAGCTGAGACATTTTAGCAATACGGAAAATAATTACCACTTAAATAGTGTAAAAAATATGTAATATCAAAATTGTGGCTAACTCTTACTATTAGAAATCCACTAAAAATAGAGAGTGGTTAGGAAAAGTTCAAAATAAAGAGAAAAATGGAGAAGAAAAAACAGTCTCCATCAGTGACCTCGAGAAGCAAGAGAGAGAATCAGCTGAGACGATTTTACAATTTTGAATATCAATTTAACATTCCCAATGGCTCACCGGACACTCTGTTGCATAAAATTACTCTTGTTCTAACATTTGTTGTTGTGTTGCATCGCCTGAGAGGATAAAAATGGCTGCAAGAGAGAAGAAAGTGGACGAAACGAGTTATGAGGTGAGCGGATCTGTCAAAGTTCTTGGAGGTTTGACCTTGTTTGTTTTATGTTACTTGTTTTGGCGTCTGACCTTACTTTGTTCGCTCTTTTATGTTTATTGGAAGGCTTTCTATGGTAGATTGTTTTTGTTTGTAAAGGGAATTATCTTCAATTTTATGGTTTGTTTGGTTTGTTTACATGTCACCTATTTGTTTACATTATACCATGCAGTCAGCCACTTTTGTTTTGTCTTTCAAATTTTCCTTCCTCTACCCTCTCTTTTGTCTTCTTATTCATCTTTGTAATCTTCAACCTCTTGTTCGTTTGTTTACCATTTTTTATATCTTCTTTTCCTTTTATTCTCCTGTCTCACTCTTCCTCCTTCTCTTCCTTATCTCCCTCCCATCCCCCCTCATTCTTGTTCTTGCTCATTTACATCTACTTCTTCTTCTATCAGATCTGAAAGACCATCATACTGTTTTTATGAAAGGGTTAATGAAACATGTACATCTTTGTAGTCACACATGTTTGGTGTGGCATGAAATGTTCCTGTTTTTATTATTTGGTAATATATCTGTCATCTTTATCGAAAGTTCAAAAGCTGAGAATATAGGCTTCTTGATGATCTACACATGTTGACATTTTTGGTAGGGTAATTATGTATATGAAGTTTTAAAGGGTAACGAAACTCCAATATATATATTCTAACAAGTTTGAGATTAGACTGGTTCCTTAGATTTGATAATGAATTGGAAGGGAGGTCTGCAAACTTTATGGTATGTGTTGGAGATTGTTGATAGTGTTTGCTGAATGGTTGGCTTGCTTTATTTGAGCGGCTATTTTTGAAGTTGTGCAATGCTACTATGGTGATGCAAACCACTGATTCTATTGGTCGCCATCTCTCCCATTGTGCAGTAAAAGTTTAGGTCCTAATCACATGTAGCACAAGTGACGCTAAAACTCCTGAACACAAGATCAGTGCTCTGACACCTTACCCCCAGAGCCATTGGATGCACAAGAAATAATAATTGTGATTTCTCAGTGTCTGTGATTAAGCCAGAATGTGATAACAATTATTAAGTGATTTATGAAGGAAATTATGCTAATCCTTTCAATGCCATTTCTTTAAGTTTTAGTCCTTGCACATTGTCAGGTATCAGTTCAGCACAGTTCGTAATTATGGAAGTTATTTAATTGGAGGTGCATAACTGATTTGCTTTCATGTGTTACAGTGAAAATATTGGTGAAAAGGACTATATGTGTCTAGCTAATTGTTGGGTAGAAGTTGGTTCATGTTATTCCTGTAGCATGTCATGTATATTCTTCCACAATATATTGCTAGGGAGGTGTACAAGTTCAGATATTGCTAGAATTCATGTAGACTCTGCTTGAGTTGTGGCAAGTATCATGGTTTCCTTCATCATTTTAGTTTTTATCACAGATCACAAGTGTCATATAGACTTTATGATTATGAAGAAAATTTTCCATTTTGAAAAGCATTGCAAGTGTCTTGGAAACATTTTGCAATGTGCTTTTTGTTACATTACAGGATTTTTGTGTTTGATTGATATGATATGAAAGAAATTATTTAATGAACTGGATATACCATATTTGTTCCTTTAAAGCTTGAGAACTTTCAATATTTGATCTGTTATGTTTAGCAGAACTTGTGTGTTCCGTTATAAAGGGTCTTGCATGTAGAGAGAGCAGGGAATTAAGAGTGGGTATGGATAGACAAATATGGTTGTCCTGTATTTTGCAATATTCATATGCTTCTTTCATGACTTTAATGATTTAATGAAAGCCCCAAGAATTAGAAAATACAATTTTTTTGATGATTAGAATTGCAGATTAATGCCAAATATAACACAAAGCATGCAAATATGAAATGGAGTTAGATTGCCCTGGAATTTTGCTTTAAGTTCAAAGAAACTAATTTTATGGTAGTATGTAATGTAACATCGCTTGTACCTTATGCAAATGCCTTATACGTATTTTTTTTTCATCAAACACCCAACTATTACTTGTTCAATCATGTATTTCTTATTGACCTCATCTTCAAGTAAGTTTTTAAGGCAGATGAAGTGTCTGAAATAGGAAGGTTAAAAGGTGACAGTTTCAAAGGTACGGCATAATGTACATGTAACTTATAATACCATAGAACAACATCTGAAGTTTATTTAGGTAGAATTCCTGATGTTAGATAGATTATGTGAACTAGGGCCTATATCTATTCTTCACTGGTTCAGAAGGAAAGTTTTCATACTTAGTGTATTCATTCCATAAATATCAGTCAGGAAAAACATAGTGAAAAACATATTATGATTTAATACATATAATGATAATGATAATAACAATGAGTGTGATTATGACTGATGATGATATCTCATTTCTGATAATGATGATAATGATATTGAAGAGACCACCACCACTTACCTGCCACCCACCCCCACCTACCTGTCACCCACCCCCACCTACCTGCCACCCACCCCCACCTACCCGTCACCCACCCCCACCTACCCATCACCCACCCCTACCTGCCTGCCACCCACCCCCACCTACCCGTCACCCACCCCCACCTACCTGTCACCCACCCCCACCTACCCGTCACCCACCCCCACCTACCCGTCACCCACCCCCACCTACCCGCCACCCACCCCCACCTACCCGCCACCCACCCCCACCTACCCGTCACCCACCCCCACCTACCCGCCACCCACCCCCACCTACCCGTCACCCAGCACCACTACCACCTCCCTCCACCCACCATCACCTAAAATTTACCCATCACCCATCACCACCTATACACTACCCACCACCACTTACCCACCTACCACATACCCACCTTATACCTACCACGTACCCACTACATACCCACCACCCACTACCACCTACCCACCATTCACCACCACCTGCCCACCATCCACCACCATCCCCCCACCAATACATGCTCACCACTCATCACCACCTACCCACCACCACTACCACACTGCTATAATCAATACCATAAACATACCATTACTATTACCATTACCGTAAGTGTAACAATACTAAATGCTTCTGCTGCTGCTACTACTACTATTACTACTACTACTAAATCTACCATTACTACTACTTCTACTTCTACTACTACTACTACTACTACTACTACTACTACTACTACTACTACTACTACTACTACTACTACTACTACTTCTACTTCTACTTCTACTTCTACTACTACTACTACTACTACTACTACTACTACTACTACTACTACTACTACTACTACTACTATACTACTATTTCTACTATATCTGCTATACTACTACTACAACTACTTCTTCTTCTTCTTCTTCTTCTTCTTCTTCTTCTTCTTCTTCTTCTTCTTCTTCTTCTTCTTCTTCTTCTTCTTCTTCTTCTTCTTCTTCTTCTTCTTCTTCTTCTTCTTCTTCTTCTTCTTCTTCTTCTTCTTCTTCTACTACTACTACTACTACTACTGCTACTGCTTCCACTTATGTTCATCAGCTTACCCCTCCTCCAGTCCCATAATGATAATACGGTTAAGACCAGAGTTATGATAAGGATTATTGTGAAGAGAATGATAGCAACGATTAGGACAAAGCAGGATAAAAAAAAGCGAAGGAAATATTGAAAGGTTTTCCCGAATGTGAAACCCGTTCATCCTGGTGGCAATGGGAGGGTTTCTTTGTTTGATTGTTTTTTGTTTTATTGCATTTCTAAATATTTGTAAAATTTTATGTTGCTTTGTCTTATACAATGGCTCTGGCGATGGTCAAGGAATGAGTGTAAAAAGTTGACAGGGGTAATTGATTATGAAGACATTCGTTATAACCGTGTTCGGATCATCTACAACAACAAAAAATGTAAGAAATGTTCATGGAGCTTTGTTGTTATGGTACACAGCAATGTGTGTGTGCGTGTGCGTGTGCGTGTGTGTGTGTGTGTGTGCGTGTGCGTGTGCGTGTGTGTGTGTGTGTGTGTGTGTGTGTGTGTGTGTGTGTGTGTGTGTGTGTGTGTGTGTGTTTGCGCGTGTGCGTGTGTATTTATGCATTTATGTATATAAATTGTTGTATATATTTGTAAATAATACATAAATATATTGATTTAAATATAAGTTCAAGCGAAATTAGGTCTTAACACTGAACTGACCGTTTGCGAAATAAAATGTATTATGTCTCGAAAATCGTTGGCACTCCGTCAACGGTGCGAGACATAATTATCCAAATGCGTTATTCCCCCTCTTTCTTTGGAGGAAAAAAAGTGGATAACAAACGGCTCTAAAGCTCCCGTGGTCATGTGTACTCGCGGAGAGGAGAGGGAAGAATAGGATCAATAGGCAGAATGGATAAAAAGGGAGTGAGGAGGAGGAGGAGGAGGAGGAAGGAAGGAGAATGGCGTTAGGCGATGCGTGAGGTACGGTGTTGCCAGAAGGGGGGGCGCCACATTTGTCGGCCGTGTAGTGTAATTCTAATGAAGAGAGGAAGTCTTTTTTTCCTTCATTATTATTAGTAGTAATGCGTTTTGCAGTTGTAGTAGAAAGCGTGTTTAGGATCTGCGACTTCTGTTCATAGTTGTGTTAATTGGGATTTACTACTACTACTACTACTACTACTACTACTACTACTACTACTACTACTACTACTACTACTACTACTACTACTACTACTACTACTACTACTCTACTACTACTACTACTACTACTACTACTACTCTACTACTACTACTACTACTACTACTACTACTACTACTCTACTACTACTACTACTACTACTGCTGCTGCTGCTGCTGCTGCTGCTGCTACTACTACTACTACTACTACTACTACTACTACTACTACTACTACTACTGCTCTACTACTACTACTACTACTACTGCTGCTGCTACTACTACTACTACTACTACTACTGCTGCTGCTGCTACTACTACTACTACTACTACTACTACTACTACTACTACTACTACTACTACTACTACTACTACTACTACTACTACTACTACTACTACTACTACTACTACTACTACTACTACTACTACTGCTGCTGCTGCTGCTACTACTACTACTACTACTACTACTACTACTACTCTACTACTACTACTACTACTACTACTGCTGCTGCTGCTACTACTACTACTACTACTACTACTACTACTACTACTACTACTACTACTACTACTACTACTCTACTACTACTACTACTACTACTACTCTACTACTACTACTACTACTACTACTACTACTGCTGCTGCTACTACTACTACTACTACTACTACTACTACTCTACTACTACTACTACTACTACTACTACTGCTGCTACTACTACTACTACTACTACTACTACTACTACTACTACTACTACTACTACTACTACTACTACTACTACTACCGGATGTATATCAAGGCACCGTTATCACGATACTCTTTTGCAACTGCCACCAGTGATAAATATGATTATTGATGGTGGTCGCCGTTGTCGTCGTCATCATCGTCATTATCGTTCTTGCCTTGATCATTATCATTGTTATGGCTATCATTATTTTCATTGTTATCATCACCATTCTTATTGTCATGATCATCACCACCATTGTTCTCGTCGTCTATCATCACTATCATTATCATCATAACATCATCGCCATCGTCTTCATCATCATCTTCATCATCATCTTCATCATCAATCGTCATCATTGTCGTTATATCAGCATTATCACTGTCATTACTTAGTAGTAGATGTAGGAAGAGTATCATTAATAGCTGTTATTATAGTAGCATTACCATTAGGGATATCATTTGCATTGTTGTGGCAGTTTGTTTTGTTATTCACGACTTGTTTGTAGTAGTCTCTCTCTGTCTCTGTCTCTGTCTGTCTCTGTCTCTGTCTCTGTCTCTGTCTCTGTCTCTGTCTCTGTCTCTGTCTCTCTCTCTCTCTCTCTCTCTCTCTCCCTCCTTTCTCTCTCTCTCTCCCTCTCCCTCTCCCTCTCCCTCTCCCTCTCCCTCCCTCCCTCCCTCCCTCCCTCCCTCCTTCTCTTGTATTAAAAGGTAATATTAGATCGTCCAGATCGTTATCAGTTTCATTAAACCCCTTTTGCACACAGGACTTGTGAGCTGGATCCTGGAGGGCAAAATAGCATCAAGGTCGTGTTGTGATGCAGTGATTTTGAAGGTCGTTTTGCATCAAGGTCGTGTTGTGATGCAGTGATTTTGAAGGTCGTTTTGCATCAAGGTCGTGTTGTGATGCAATGATTTTGAAGGTCGTTTTGCTTGTTTACAGTTATAGAAGTTTAAGGAAGTGTGCGGCGTTGCCCAGTGCCAGGGGAAAAGGATGCGCTGCGGCGACTGATTGTGGCTGAACGCAAACGGGGGAGATTTTGTTACGTTGGTGTTTAGACCGAAGGAAACTAGGCTTCTGTGGTCCTTTTCTCCTTGGTAGTTCTCACTCGCGTACGCACGCACTCACACTCACTCACTCACTCACTCACTCAACTCGCTCACAAAATCACTCCTCACTGAGTTCACTCGACTCACTCACTCACTCACAAAATCACCCAACTCACTCCTTACTCACTCACTCACTCACTCACTCACTCACTCACTCACTCACTCACTCACTCACTCACTCACTCACACTTCAATCGCATACAGGAGGCAGGCAGAGAGACACGAGGCAGGTGTGGCGTGCATGTTACCGTCCGAACATATGCTTGTGTTCAGGTGTACGTGTGATAGTGTACGTGTTTTGTACGTGCGTGCGTGGGTGAGGGTGTACGTGTGATAGTGTACGTGTTTTGTACGTGCGTGGGTGAGGGTGTAGGGCGAGCCGTAACACTTTCCGTGGCGTGATAATAATAGGTTTATGGCGTCGATACAGAATGTTGATAGGAAGGTCGTTATAACGTGTAGCGAGTGGTCGTTTGCGATAGCGGTAGTCACGGGGGGGGGGGTGAAGGGGTGAGGGGAAGGGGGGGTTTGGGGGGGTGTTGCAGT
>NC_091574.1:31729692-31734692 GCF_042767895.1 Penaeus vannamei | reverse complement strand
TTGATTTTTCTTTGTCTTTGCTTGCCTTGCTTATCTTGTTTGAAGTCGGGGGTTTGTTTGATTTTTCTTGGTCTTTGCTTGGCTTGGTTGATTGTTTGATTGGGTATTTTGTTTGAATTTTCTTTGTCTTTGCTTGCCTTGCTTGCTTGTCTTGTTTTAAGTCGGGGGTTTGTTTGATTTTTCTTGGTCTTTGCTTGGCTTGATTGATTGTTTTATTGGGTATTTTGTTTGATTTTTCTTGCTCTTTGCTTGCCTTGCTTGTCTGCTTTATTATTTTGTTTGATTTTTCTTTGCTTGCCTTGTTTGTCTTTTATTATTTTTTTTATTTTTCTTTGTTTTTTTCCTTGGTTTGCTTGTCTGTTTTATTATTTTGTTTTATTTTTCTTTCTTTGCTTGTCTTGTTTGTCTTTTATTATTTTTTTATTTTTATTTTTCTTTGCTTTGCTTGTCTGTTTTATTCGTTTGTTTGTTTGATTTGTCTTTGTCTTCGAGTTGTTTGTTTGTCCGTTTCGTTTGTTTGGTTGTTTGTCGCCTTTGTGAGTTTTTCTGTTCGTTTTTAGGGTTATTTGTGATCTTTTTATTGGTTTTATTTATTTGAATATTTTTTTAGTTTAATTGGGTATTGATTACAACTAATTAGCTGTTTGCTTTTTGGTATTTCCTTTTTTTCTAATTAATCTGTTTTCTCTCTCCGTATTATGTTTACTTATTTTGGGTGAGGAATGTTGCGTTTACTTTTCTGTTTATCTGTCTATTTATTTCGTGTATTTTATAACTTTGTACATTTTATTCATTCCTCTGTTTATTAGACGTTGCTTTTCCTTTATTTGTTGCAGTGTCTCTTATTTATATAATTGTTCTGTTTATTTATTTATATAGGTATTTGTTTATCCATATTATTGTGTTTATTTATTCATATTATTCTATTTATTTAATTATATCATTGTTTATTTTTTATGTATATACGTCGCTGTTTGATATAATTATATCATTATATCATTATTTTGTATATTCATTTATTTATGTCAGGTTCCATATATCGGTGGAGTTTCCCTTATTACTTCTTCTATATTTTTCTTTCTTTTTGCATATTTATTTAATTTGCATATTTCTCATTCGTGTTTTCCTCCATAATTTCCTTATTTTTCCCCCTATTCTTTTAATTTTTCCCTATTCTCTTAATTTTTCCCTATTCTCTTAATTTTTCCTCATTCTCTTAATTTTTCCCTATTCTCTTAATTTTTCCCTATTCTCTTAATTTTTCCCTATTCTCTTAATTTTTCCTCATTCTCTTAATTTTTCCCTATTCTCTTAATTTTTCCTCATTCTATTTGCATATATTTGTGTATGTAGAGTATTTCCCCATTTTTTTACGGGAGTTTTTTTAAAGGTGGATTGCCATATCCGTTGATCGTGCGGCTGCAATTCCTGCCATTGCCATGCAACGCGATCAGGGCGTGTGTGTGTGTGTGTGTGTGTGTGTGTGTGTGTGTGTGTGTGTGTGTGTGTGTGTGTGTGTGTGTGTGTGTGTGTGTGTGTGTGTGTGTGTGTGTGTGTGTGTGTGTGTGTGTGTGTGTGTGTGTGTGTGTGTGTGTGTGTGTGTGTGTGTGTGTGTGTGTGGGCGGGTGTGTGTGTGTGTGTGTGTGTGTGTGTGTGTGTGTGTGTGTGTGTGTGTGTGTGTGTGTGTGTGTGTTTGTTTGTTTGTGGGCGGGTGTGTGTGTGTGTGTGTGTGTGTATGTTTGTATATGTGTGTGTGTGTGTGTGTTGTGTGTGTGTGTGTGTGTATATTGTGTGTGTGTGTGTGTGTCTGTGTGTGGGTGGGTGTCTCTCCTGTTTCCGCTGAAACATGGGAGTTGACAGAGAATGGACGGATGGGTGTGAAGTGTGTGTGTGTATGTGTGTGTGTGTGTGTGTGTGTGTGTGTGTGTGTGTGTGTGTGTGTGTGTGTGTGTGTGTGTGTGTGTGTGGGCGGGTGTCTCTCTCTGTTTCCGCCGATTAATGGGAGTTGACAGAGAATGGACGGATGGGTGGAATGGGTGTAGGCTGTTTCGTTGTTGTTGTTTTTGTTGTTGTTATTGTCGTTGTTGTTGTTGCTGTCGTCGTTGTTGTTGTTGTTTTTGTTCCTGTCATCGTCGTTGTTGCTGTCGTCGTTGTCGTCGTTGTTGTTGTTGTTGTCGTCGTCGTTGGAGGATTGTCCATTCTTGAATTCTTTTGTGGGGAGAGGGAGTGAGGGGGAAAAGGGGGACGGGGGGAAGGAGGAGTGAAGGGGAGGGGGAGGGAGGGAATGGATGAGTAAATAAATGGATTAATGGGTGAGTGGAGGGGGGGAGAGAGAGAGAGAGAGAGAGAGAGAGAGAGAGAGAGAGAGAGAGAGAGAGAAAAGAAGAGACAGATAGACAGACAGACAGACAGAGACGACATCATCATCCGATTCCACAATGCGTAAAGTGTCATGTCAGTTGTCATGAAAAGGCATTGTTACACTTCCAGTCCAGCGCTCCTAAAAGCTTATTCGCTGCTGCTCCGTGTTTGTACAGCTCACAGCAACACTTTACCGCGTTGCTTGAAAAGCTTTCGGGACCTTCTCTTCTCTAACGCATTTATATTCTTTCCTCTCTTCACTAGGGTTGGGTGCGTTGCCATGCACAGACGCGTAGTCATGCAAATTGAATGTATGTTATAATGTCTTTTTTTTCTCCTTTCCGTGCACAGGTGAGTGTGGCGCGAGATGAAGGCAGGAGATCCTTGCTTCTTGGATGTCATGCAGTCTGTTTGCCTGACGACGGCTCATGCTTCTGGGAGGCGGCTTGGTAAGTCGTTTTGTAGCCGAGGAAAACGGGGAAAAACTGTAGATAAGGAGAAGGGAGTGTGAAAGAAGGGACGGATAAACAGGGATGTAGGAGAGAGGGAAATAGAAGAGCGCGGATAAAGGGTAGATAGAGAAAGAGATCGAGAGGCAGCACGGAATGCGAGAACGTGAGAGAAGGAACGGAGAAGCAGGGATATAGGAGAGAGAGAGAGAGAGAAAGAGAGAAGTACAGATAAAGGGTAGATAGAGAAAGAGATCGAGAGGCAGCGCGGAATGCGAGAAAGGTGGGCGTGGCCGTGTGCGACCGGTTCTGGCGCATGAGGAGGAGTGGTGGTTGGGCGGTCCACATCGCCGCGGGTGCTCCACATTCATCAGGGAAGTCCACGTGGTTCAGGGCTAGTCCACATCGATCAGGAAAGTCCACGTGGTTCAGGGAAGTCCACATGGTTCAGGGAAGTTCACGTGGTTCAGGGCTTGTCCACATGGTTGAGGGAAGTCCACATGGTTGAGGGAACTCCACGTGGTTCAGGGAACTCCACGTGGTTCAGGGAACTCCACGTGGTTCAGGGAACTCCACGTGGTTCAGGGAACTCCACGTGGTTCAGGGAACTCCACGTGGTTCAGGGAACTCCACGTGGTTCAGGGAAGTCCACATGGTTGAGGGAACTCCACGTGGTTCAGGGAACTCCACATGGTTGAGGGAACTCCACGTGGTTCAGGGAACTCCACGTGGTTCAGGGAACTCCACGTGGTTCAGGGAACTCCACGTGGTTCAGGGAAGTCCACGTGGTTCTGGGAACTCCACGTGGTTCAGGGAAGTCCACATGGTTGAGGGAACTCCACGTGGTTCAGGGAACTCCACGTGGTTCAGGGAACTCCACGTGGTTCAGGGAACTCCACGTGGTTCAGGGAAGTCCACGTGGTTCTGGGAACTCCACGTGGTTCAGGGAACTCCACGTGGTTCAGGGAAGTTCACATCGATCAGGAAGATCACGTGGTTCAGGGAAGTCCACATCGATCAGGGAAGATCACGTGGTTCAGGGCTAGTCCACATGGTTCAGGGAAGTCACTTGGTTCAGGGAAGTTCACGTGGTTCAGGGCTAGTCCACATGGTTCAGGGAAGTCCACATGGTTCAGGGAAGTCCACATGATTGAGGGAATTCCACGTGGTTCAGGGTAGTCCTAGTAGGTGAACGTGGTCTTCGTGGATCAGGGATATTCCACATGGTTCAGGGAAGTCCACATGGTTCGAGATAGTCTTAAATGGTTCCAAGCAGTCCACATGCCTCTGGGTCGTCCACATGGCTCCAGGTGTTACTGACGGTGGCGGGAGGAGGGCCACTTGCTTTTATCCTCCGTTTGTTGGTCCAGAGTGAAGATGACATTCTCTCTCTCTTTCTTTCTCTCTCTCTCTCTCTCTTTCTTTCTTCCCTTATCTTTATCTTTTTCTTTCTTTTCTTTCTTTCTTTCTTTCTTTTCTTTTCTTTCTTTTCCTTCTTTTCTTTCTCTCTCTTTCTTTTCTTTCTCTCTTTCTTTCTTTCTCTCTTCTTTCTCTCTCTCTCTCTCTCTCTCTCTCTCTCTCTCTCTCTCTCTCTCTCTCTCTCTCTCTCTCTCTCTCTCTCTCTCTCTCTGCTCTCTCTCTCTCTGTCTTTATATAAATATATTTATGTATGCATATGTATGTATATATATCATATATGTATGTTATATATATATATATATATATATGTATGTATATATATATGTATGTATATATATGTATAGATATGTATGTATATATTTGTATATATATATGTATGTATATATATATGTATATATATATATGTATGTATAAATATATGTATATATATATGTATGTATATATATATATAAATATATATGTATATATATATGTGTGTGTGTGTGTGTATATATGTGTATATATGTGTATATATGTATATATATGTATATATATATATATATATATATATATATAATCATCCTCACATTTTCCCTCATTCTACTTGTTATGCAAATACTTCCGTTTCTAGGTCATTTTTGGGAACGGGTATGGATATGGGTAAGGGGAGGAAAGGGGGATGCGAATAAGGGCGAGGGGAAGGGGCTTGTAGGGGTGAGGGGGGTCTGTTGGATGCAAGCTGCGGAACACATCTCCCCCTCCTCCCCTCCCCCTTCTTCCTCCTCCTCACTC
>NC_091574.1:31717192-31724692 GCF_042767895.1 Penaeus vannamei | reverse complement strand
CTCTCTCTCTCTCTCTCTCTCTCTCTCTCTCTCTCTCTCTCTCTCTCTTTTTTTTCAGTGGGGCAATGGATGTATTTTCCTCAATCATGAAAGGATTTTTTTTTTTTTTTGTGTCGGGTCAGCTGGATTCAGACTCCAACTCCAGCCCAGCCCGACTTGCATCGGCTTAGCTCGACTCGATTTGACAGAGCTCGGGCCGAATCTCGGTTTAAAGAGGGTGGGAGGTGGGGGAGAGAAGGGAGGTAAGGGAAAGGGAGAGGAAGGAGGAAAGAGGAGCAGGAGAGGAAAGGAGGAGAGGGAAAGGAGAAGGAAGGGAGGAGGAAGGAGGAGGATTACTAGGAGGAGGAGAGGGAAAGGGTGAGAGTGAGAGACAGAGGAGACCGAGACCGAGACCGAGACCGAGACCGAGACCGAGACCGAGACCGAGACCGAGTCCGAGACCGAGTCCGAGACCGAGTGTGTGTGTGTGTGTGTGTGTGTGTGTGTGTGTGTGTGTGAGAGAAAGAGAGAGAGAGAGAGTGAGTGAGTGAGTGAGTGAGGAGAGCTTACCGCGCCGCGTTACTGCAATGCCGGTAACATACCAGCGAGACCTCTTGCCGGCTCAGTGAATTGCTTTCGATGACTCGCTCTCGTACCTGTTATTGTTTTGATTTGTTTGTGATTGCAGTGTCGCTAAGGAGGGATCACTTGGATGTTCACTCTCTCTCTCTCTCTCTCTCTCTCTCTCTCTCTCTCTCTCTCTCTCTCTCTCTCTCTCTCTCTCTCTCTCTCTCTCTCTCTCTCTCTCTCTCCTCGCTTCTCTCTCTTGTTCCTTTCATCTCTTCCCTACTTCTCTCAGCCCCCCCTTTTCCTTTCTCTCTTCATTCTTTCCTCTCTGCTCAGCCTCCCTCTCTATTCTCTCCTCAGCCTCCCTCTCCATTCTCTCCTCATCTTTTTTCTCTCTTCCCCTCCGTTTCCTCTCTCCTCAGCCTCCCTCTCTATTCTCTCCTCAGCCTTTCTCTCCATCCTCTCCTCATCTTTTTCTCTCTTCCCTCCCTTTCCTCCCTCCTCAGCCTCCCTCTCCATTCTCTCCTCAGCCTCTCTCTCCATCCTCTCCTCATCTTTCTCTCCTCATCTTTTTTTCTCTCCCCTCTATTTCCTCTCTCTCTTCCTCCGTTTCCCTCCTCTCCCTCAGCCCTCCCTCTCCTCTCTTCCCCTCCGTTTCCTCTCTCCTCAGCCTCCCTCTCCATTTTCTCCTCAGCCTCTCTCTCCATCCTCTCCTCTCCATTCTCTCCTCATCTTTTTCTCTCTTCCCTCCTTTTCCTCCCTCCTCAGCCTCCCTCTCTCTCTTCCCCTCCGTTTCCTCTCTCCTCAGCCACCCTCTCCATTCTCTCCTCATCTTTCTCTCTCCTCAACCTCCCTCTCTCTCTTCCCTCCCTTTCCTCTCTCCTCAGCCTCCCTCTCCATTCTCTCTCTCTCTCTCTCTCTCTCTCTCTCTCTCTCTCTCTCTCTCTCTCTCTCTCTCTCTCTCTCTCTCTCTCTCTCTCCATTCTCTCTCTCTCTCTCTCTCAGTCAGCGTGCATCCAGGTGTAGCTGCCACAATTTCCGTGTTTAAGCGTGGTCGTCTCGGAGCCGTTAGCTTTGCAATTAACTCGCGAGGTCGGAGGTCGGGCTGCCATGGAGGGGGTGGGGGGAGGGGGGAGGAGGGAGGAGGAAGGAGGAGGGAGGAGGGGGAGGGGAGAGGAGGAGGGGGAGGGAGGAGGGAAGGCGGGAGGGAGGGGATGGGGGGAGAGAGGGAAGAGGAGAAAGGAGATTAGAGGTAGAGGGAAAAAGGCGGATGAGGAGAGGAGAAAAAAATGGGGGAGGAAGGAGAGAGACAAAGAGAGAGAGAGAGAGAGGGGTAGGAGATGGGAAGAAAGAGGCGGGAAAGATGAGAGGAGGGAGAGGCGGAGGAAGGAGAGAGAGATGAGGGTGATGGTAAGAGATAGAGAGGAGGCAGAGGAGAGAAGAGGAAGAGGCGGAGGAAGGAGCGAGAGAGAGGCGGAAGAGATGGGAAGAGAAGGAGAAGAGGAAGGAGAGAAGAGAGAGATCAAGATAGAAGAAGATAGAAGAAAAGATGAGAGAGAGAGAGAGAGAGAGAGAGAGAGAGAGAGAGAGAGAGAGAGAGAGAGAGAGAGAGAGAGAGAGTGAGAGAGTGAGAGAGTGAGAGAGAGCGAGAGGAGAGTGAGAGAGTGTTATAAAGTGAGAGAGTGAGAGAGTGAGAGAGTGAGAGAGAGAGAGAGAGAGAGAGAGAGAGAGTGAGTGAGTGAGTGAGTGAGTGAGTGAGTGAGTTTGAGTTTATGAGTGAGTGAGCAGGTTTAGTGAGCAGTGAATGAATGAATGAATGAGATTTAGAGAGAGAGAGAGAGAGAGAGAGAGAGAGAGAGAGAGAGAGAGAGAGAGAGAGAGAGAGAGAGAGAGAGAGAGCGAGAGGTGTTAAGTGGAAGTTCAAGTCCTGTTAATCAAGAGGTTCGTTCGTACGTGTGACGTGTGACGACGGTGATGGCGTTGGGAGGATCAGGTAGTCGGCAAGAGTGACAGCTTTGTGGACATGGAGGAGGAAGAGGAAAGGGAAGAGGAAAAGGAAAGAGGAGGGGGAGGAGGAAGAGGAAGAGGAAGAGGAGAAGGAAAGGAGGAGGAAGGAAGGAAGGGAAAAGGAAAGAGGAGGAGGAAGAGGAAAATGAAAGAGGAGGAGGAAAAGGAAAGAGGAGGAGGAGGAGGAAGAGAAAAATGAAAGAGGATGAGGAGGAGGAAGAGGAAAATGAAAGAGGATGAGGAGGAGGAAGAGGAAAAGGAAAGAGGAGGACGAGGAGGAAGAGGGAGAGGAAAAGGAAAGAGGAGGACGAGGAGGAAGAGGAAGAGGAAAATGAAGGAAACGGGGAGAGTAGAGCAGGAGTGGAGATAACGATGATGGTACTGACAACGATAATGATGATAAAGATGATATTGTAATAATAATTATAATGATAACAGTAATAGTGATGATAGTAGTAATGATGATGATGAAAATAATGAAAATAATAAGAGGGAGAAAAAACAGGAGTAAAAGAGAGAGAGAGAGAGAGAGAGAGAGAGAGAGAGAGAGAGAGAGAGAGAGAGAGAGAGAGAGAGTTATTAGCTTGTTAATGACTTGGCTTTGAGTTTTTAGTGGCCTCTTCCAGATCACGGAGCTCTCGAGGCGGGGGGTGGGGGTGGGGGGGAGGCAGGAATACACGGAGGAGCAATAAACGAGAGATGGAAGACTGAAGAGCGGAAGAGAGAAAAGTAAAGAAAGAAATCAGAGAGAATAGTTTTTCAGTCTCTCTGTAGGGTGAAGGAAACGAGGTGGAGGAAACAAGCAAAGAAGAAGAAGAAAAAGAAGAAGAAGAAAAGAAGAAGAAGAAGAAAAAGGAGAAGAAGAAGAAGAAGAAGAAGAAGAAGAAGAAGAAGAAGAAGAAGATAAGAAGGGGAATAATAATGATAATAATAAGATGATGAGAAGAGGATAAGGAGGAGGAGGAGGAGGATTAGCGCGGGTTCTTTGACTAATGCGGTTCTGAGGAATGGTGAAGGATCTCTCAGGCGCAGGGAGGCCGAGAGAGTGGAGGCCGAGCGAGTGGAGGCGAGAGAGTGGAGGGGTGACGGTGCAACTCCGGCGAGGGTGGAGTGAGCGGTTGCATAACAGTTTTTTTGTTTTTGTTTGTTTGTTTGTTGGTGTTGTTGTTGGTGAGGTGGATCGGCGCTGGGTCCCGCGCTTGCAGTCTGGCCGGCGCGAGGTTTGCCGCTTGGGAGCCGGTGCGGAGGTGGAATGGGCGTGGGGTTGTTCTGTCGGGGGTTCTGTCGGAGTTCCGTCGGGGTTCTGTCGGGGTTCCGTCGGGGTTCTGTCGGGGGTTCCGTCGGGGTTCTGTCGGGGTTCTGTCGGTCCGTTGGTCTAATTTGTTGTTCGTCGTCGTCGTCGTGGCTGCGCTGGTGGGATTCAGTTTGTTCTGTGTCGGATTATTTATGTTTGTTTTTTTTCTGAATGGCCGCGTTGTAGTTGTTTTATTGATATTTTTTTTTCCTTTTCTTTTCCTTTTATTGAATTGGATATATTTTATATTTTGTTGGTGTAATTGAAGTTGTCTGATGATGTTTATTATTATTATTATTTTTTAAATTTAATTAGGTATATCGTATATTTTATTTGTGCATGTCATCGCCGGCCAAACGACGTGACAGCTTGCCCAGTTGCGCGCATTCCCGGCCGCGCAGTGCCTCGCCATCCCGCCTCTCAGTGCCGGGTGTTGCCTTGCAGTTGACGCCATGCAGCCCGATCGCGTTTCGTGTCCTGGCACTGGCACTGGCACTGAGTCACAAGGCGTCCTCATGAGCTGGAGGTTCGTCATGCGCAGCGGCCTATGATGAGTGGGGGCGGCGGCTGTGGGGGTGGGTGGGCGTGGGAAACGATTTTTTTTCTTTTTCTTATTCTTTTTTCTTGTTATTGTTTTTGTTCTTATCATTATTTCTTTTTTTTCGTAATTTATACCCTTTTTCGATCTCTTCATGTTCCGTTTTACGCCGCGAGATATAATAATCTTTAAAAGAAAAGTTTGTCTTCCGTTTTCATTGTCATTTCGCGTCTCGTTCTCACGCTCAACATAAAGGGGTTACCGTTTAATGTTTTTTTTTTTCGGTTTATCAAGTTAACATGGTGTGTTGGTTTGCCTTTGTGTGGGCGTGCGTTCCCGAGTTTCTTTTTTATTTTCCCTGCATTTTCCTTTTGTGTTATTTTCCATGTAGGTTTGTTTTATTGTTTTTTTTTATAAGAATGAACCGTATTCATGTTGACAAATGTGGAAAGGTATGAATGAGAACGAATGTCTTCACAATACAAGAGATGTATTCAACCGGTTTTTGATTATATCTTCGTCAGAAAAAAACACTGACGAAGATATAAACCGGTTAAATACATCCCTTGTATTGTGAAGATATTCGTTCTCATTCATACCTTTCCATTTGTTTTATAAGTTTGTTAGATGTACTAGTTAGACTTGGTCTGTTTATCCGTGTATGTGTTCACTCTTTTGTTTTTTGTGTGCTTTGTTTGGTTTGTGTGTGTTTTTTTGTGTTTGTTTATGTGTGGGTTTGTGTATGCTTACTTCTTACTCTCTCAGTGTATGTTGGCGTAATGTTATTCTGATGACTCGCTGTGGCTGATGAGGTTGATAGATCTTATTATAAGTCACACATACACACACACGCACTCTCTCTCTCTGTCTCTCTCTCTCTCTCTCTCTCTCTCTCTCTCTCTCTCTCTCTCTCTCTCTCTCTCTCTCTCTCTCTCTCTATCTCTCTCTCTCCCTCTCTCTCTCTCTCTCCCTCCCTCTCTCTCTCTCTCCCTCTCTCTCTCTCTCTCTCTCTCTCCTACTTTCCTTCTTTCCTTCTTTCCTTTTCTCTCCTTTTCCCTTCTCTCCTCCCCCTCCCCGTTCCCCCTCCCCCTCTCCCTCTCTCCAACCTCTATTCGTCTCTCTCTCTCTCTTTCTCTCTCCTTCTACTTTCCTTCCTTTCCCTTCTCTCTTTCTCCCCCTCCCTCCCTCCCACCCACCTCTCCCCGCCGTCTCCCTTCTCCCGGGCCCCTCCTCCCGCCCCCCTCTCCTCCGCCCTCCTCTCCCGTTTCCTCCTTTTCTCCCGCCCCCTCTCCTGCCCCCTCTCCCGCCCCCTCGCTTACCTCCTCTCCCGCCCCCTCGCTCACCTCCTCTCCCGCCCCCTCTCCCGCCCCCCTTCGCCATCCTCTCATTCAAACGCTGGCTCTTTGGCGGCGCAGTTTGTTCTTCTCGTTACGCTGCGGCCTCGTGGGTCGTCGTGTAATCGTGTCCCGGGCCCGATGATGGCGAGGCTGACACGTCACACGAAGGCATTTAAAGTATCTGCGTTGGGCGCTTGGCCTTTGCGGGGTGGGTCGCCCGGGGGTTGTGTTTGTTTCGTGGGTTTTGTTTGGGTGTGTTTTGGTGTGTGTGGGGGAGGGGAGGGGATCGTGTATTTGTTTGTTTTTTTCTTTCCATTTTGTATATTCTTCATTTTTTTTGTCTGTTTGTTTCTGATATTTTCTCTGTCTGTGTCTGTCTGTCTGTCTGTCTCTCCTTTTCTCTCTCTCTCTCTCTCTCTCTCTCTCTGTCTCTCTCTCTCTCTCTCTCTCTCTCTCTCTCTCTCTCTCTTTCTCTCTCTCTCTCTCTCTCTCTCTCTGTTCTCCCTCTTATTTCCCACTCTTCTCTCTTCCCTCTCTTTTCCCTCTCTTTTCCATCTCTCTTCCCTCTCTCTTCCCTCTCGCTTCACTCTCCCTTTCATCTCCATCCCCCCTCTCTGTTCCCTCTTGCTTCCCCCTCCCTTTCCTCTCTATCCTCTCTCTCTTCCCTCTTTCCTCCCTCTCTCTTCCCTCTCGCTTCCCCCTCCCTTTCCTCTCTATCCCCTCTCTCTTCCCTCTCTCTTCACTCCTTGTTCGCGCCATGTTATGCATCCGGTAAATATTTACGCGTTGTTGCGGGGGCGAGTTGGGAAGTGTACTGTAGGCGGGGTCGTGGGCGGAATGGAGAGAGAAGAGAAGAGAAACAGAGGATTAGAAGAGGGAAGAGAGGAGAAATAGAAAGAGAAGGTGTAAGAGGATGTGGGAATATGAAGAAAGAAATAAGAAAGGGAATTGAAGATGTAAATATGAGTAGAATAGAGGAAAGAAGAAATAAAACGGATGGTGATGAAGGGGGTGGGGGGTAGCGTTGGATGAGGTGGGTGTGGGGGAGGTTAGTAGTCTATAGGGGCAGGGGGGGGGATCATCTATTCATGTTTATTGGAGTATTTTCGGTTCGTTTTTGGTTTAGTTGTTGGTTTATTGTTTTTTGTTTCTTTTATTTGTATTTTTAGTTGTTTTATTGTTTTTTTGTTTCTTTTATTTGTATTATTAGTTAGTTTTGTTTTATTATTATTATTTTTTTAATTAATTTATTTTTTATTTATTTTTTATTTTTTTGTAATTGTTTGGATAAGCCTTGTAATTTTACGTTTGTTATTGTTGCTTGTGTCGATTTGTAAAAACTTCACCCATTTGTTTGTAACTTTGCAAAATCTGTTTAATTGTTTGTTTTCGTGTTCATTCAGCGAATTTAGTGGATAGTATTTTTTTTCCTTTTATACGCAAGGCTTCTTATCTCCTGCCATCTGTCATGAGGCATGCATGACGACAGGATTCAGAGTGAAGGCAGCGTGCATGTCAGCTGACGCGGCATCAACACAAAAGGAAAAAAGAAAGTGTTTTCCTTGACTCTCATTCTTTATTGTTTGGTTTTTCCTTCTTTGTCTTTCTTTCTTATTCTTGTTACTCTTATGCTCAATCTTAATTTTTTCTCGTTCTTCTATTTCTTTCTTTTCTTCTTCTTCTTCTTCTTCTTCTACTACTGCTACTACTTCCTTTTTCATTCTTTTTTTCTTTTTCTTCATCATCATCTTCTTCATCCTTTTCTTTTTCTTCTTCTA
>NC_091574.1:31709692-31712192 GCF_042767895.1 Penaeus vannamei | reverse complement strand
TCTTTCCTTCCCTTCCTCTCTTCCCAACCAACCACCTCTCCTCCCCCACCCCCACTCCCCTTACCTTTCTCCTCCCCTCTTCCCCACCCTCTCTCCTCCCCTGGTTCCCTTTACCTTCGTAGTCTAATTCCTCCTCATCCCTTACCCCACATAAAGACCACCATCCTCTCGCTCGCCCTGGATGATCCCCTCCCTCCCTCCCTCCCTCCCTCCTCCTCTCCTCTCATATCCCCTCAACCCCCATCACCTCCTCCCCTCCCTCCCTCCCTCTCATCCCCCAACCCACCCCATCACCTCCTCCCTCCCTCCCTCCCTCCCTCCCTCCCTTTACCTCATCCCCCAACCCCCATCACCTCCTCCCTTTACCTCATCCCCCTGCCTCCATTCCCCCACCCCCACCCCCACCCCCATCCCCTCCTTTCACCAGCATCACCACCTCCACCCCACCCCCTCCTTTCACCAGCATCACCACCGCACGGGACACACGCACTCTCGCCTCTTCGACGTCACCCTCCAAATACAGCCCGAGAGCGACGTCGTCCTCGGGGGTGGGTGTGATGGCCTTCCGGATGCTGGTGGAGAGCTAGTGTGGAGGGTGTGGGGTGGGGTGGGGAGGGGGGGTTGCGTGGGGTTTTGGGTTTGGGTTTGGGTGGGGGTTGGAGTGTGGGAGTATGGAAGGGGAGGTTTCTGCACGGGATTGATAGGGTTTGCGTAGGGGTTAGGGTTAGTATGGAGGGGGTGGGATGTGGGGGTTTTGCTGCATGGAGGGGGTTAGAAGAGTGGGAGATATAGAGGGGGAGGTTTTTGGTGTGGGGTTTGGGTGGGGGATAGAGGAGTGGCAGTATGGAGATGATTTTTTTAGTAAGGAGGCTTGACATTTTTTTTTTTTTTTGGGGGGGGATGGGGCAGAGAGGCAGTTCTCCGTGTTTGGGATTTCCTGGTAGGGGTAAAGCTAAGAGGAGATTTTTTTTTTTTTTTTTTTTTTTTTGGGGGTGGGGGGGAAGTCTATAGAGGAGGGGATATCTTTGAGTAGCTTTATTTTTTTGTTGAGTGGGGGGTTAAATTGAGGTTTTGAGTGGGAGAAGATAGGAGAGGATTATTGTTGTCCGTATTTAAGTTTGCTTGCTTGCTTGGGCTTTTACAAGCAAGTGGAGTTGAGGGGAGGGGAGGGAGGGAGTAGTTAGAGCAGTTGTGGGAGTTGTGGGAGTTTAAGGCGGGAGTGGGGGGGTTCAGGTGGGAAGAGGAGAGAAGAGGGGTTAGGGAGAAGGAATTATTTTGCGCAGGTATGTAGAGGTTTTGGTTGAGGTTAAGGGAGGAAAAGAGAGGGGGAGGGTGGGAGGGGGGGAAGGAAATTTACATATGTTGTTCCCCAACACATCCGGTGCCTCTCTTCCGGATCTCTCTCTTTCACGCTCTCTCTCTTTCTGTCCACTACCCTCTCTCTCTCTCTCTCTCTCTCTCTCTCTCTCTCTCTCTCTCTCTCTCTCTCTCTCTCTCTCTCTCTCTCTCTCTCTCTCTCTGTCCACTGCCTGTTTTCCCCGTCGCTATCTATTATTATGATGGTTTGTCTGTCGGTGTTTGTCTGTCAACAATTCCACCGAAGGTCCTGATGGACGTGAGTGATATGCTCGTCAGTCAGTCAGTCAGTCAGTCAGTCAGTGAGAGAGTGACAAAGCGTTTGAGAGAGAGGGAGAAAGAAAAAGAAAATTAAGAAAGAGCGAGACACGAGAGAGGAAGAAAGAAAAAGAAAATTAAGAAAGAGCGAGACACGAGAGAGGAAGAACGAAAAAGGAAATTAAGAAAGATAGAGAGAGACACGAGAGAAGGGAGAGACAGAGAAAGACGAGAGAAGGATAGCGAGAGACAGGGAGAGACGGAGAGAGACAGAGAGAAGGATAGCGAGAGACAGAGACAGAGAGAGACGAAAGAAGGATAGCGAGAGACAGGGAGAGACAGAGGGAGACAGAGAGAAGGATAACGAGAGACAGGGAGAGACAGAGAGAGACGAGAGAAGGATAGCGAGAGACAGGGAGAGACAGAGGGAGGAAGCGGGGTGTAAAAGGACGTGTGGCTGCTGGATGTTTCATAACCCGGACATATATATGGCCGGATGGTGGTGGTAGAGGGGGCAGGTAGGAGGGGGAAGCAGAGGGGAGGAGGAGGGAGCCCAGGGGAGAATGGGGGGAAAGTAGGAGGGAGGAGGAGGAGAGTAAGAGAGGAGGAAGCAAAGGGGGAGGAGGTGGGGAGCATAGGGAGAGGGGTTACGCAGGTAGAGGAAGGGAGGCAGAGGGGTGTGACAAGGGGGCAGTGTAGGAGAGGGAGGCAGAGGGGAGGAGGGAGAAGTGGTAAGGTGGGAAGCAGAGGGGAGGGGGAGGAGGGGGAGCAGAGGGGAGGAAGGGAGGTGAAGGCAAAGGGGGAAAGGGAGAAAAAGAGAAAAGAACGAGAATGAGAAGAAGAAGAGGAACAAATGATGGGGGAGGAGGAGGAGGAGGAGATATTG
>NC_091574.1:31702192-31704692 GCF_042767895.1 Penaeus vannamei | reverse complement strand
ATTTTACAGTCAGTTTCTTGGATAGTCATGCGGGGATAAGACATAAAAAAAAATATTTGCAAACCTCGCTACTATTACCATTTCGCAATTTGCCGTTTAACTGTTTGGCACTAATCGGTTCTGCAGTATGCTTTTATTGGCCTGTTTATTGCATTTTCATTCTGCCGTTACTCGCATCTTTCTTTGCCTTTTCCTTCTTTCCCCCTTCCCCCCTTCCTCTATATGTTAACCCCCCCCTCTCTTTTTCTCTCCTCCTCCTCTCTACTTATCATCACCTTTTCCAACTGCCATCCTACTAACTTTGTATCTTTCTCCTCTCTCTCTATCTTCCTCCTCCCTCTCTATCTTCCTCCTCCCTTTCTCTCTTCTTCCTCTACCTTCCTCTTGTCCTCCACTCGTATCCTCTTACCCTCCTCCCTTTCTGTCTTACACATCTTTCCTTCCTGTTACACCACCTTCTGCTCTCCCTCTCCGCGAGGAGGAGTTTATGCTCTGCCTCCCCCTCCTCCTCCTCCTCTTCGTCCTGCTCCTCCTTTTCCTCTCCTCCTTCCCCTGTACCTCTTCATTTTCCTCCCCCCTCCCCTGCTACTCTTCCTCCTCTTTTTACTCCTCCTCCTCCCTCCTTCTCCCACCTTCTCTTCTCCTCTTCCTCCTCCCACCTTCTCTTCCTCCTCCTCCTCCTCCTTCCCCTTCTCCCAGCTCCTCCTTCCCCGACCTCCACCTCCTCTCTTCTTCCCCTTCTCCCCCTCCTCCCACCTCCTCCTTCCCCTTCTCCCCCTCCTCCTCCCCCGCCCCACTCTCGCGCGAGGAAGTTCGACCTCGTCTCTTATCGCCTCGCCTGTCGCACTCGCCCCGCCATAGATGTTGCACGGTGGAGCGGAGGCTGTTGTCTGCTGCGTCAGCTCCCTTCAGGAACGGAGGGAGAGGAAGGAAGGAAAAGGGAGGAAGGAAGGGAAGGAAGGATGAGAGAGGGATCGGAAAGTGGGAACTGTGAGAAAGGAGAGGATAGAAGGAGGAGGAAAGGAAGGAAGGGAAAGAAGGATGAGAGAGGGGGAGAGGAAAGTAGGAACTGTGAGGAGGAGTAGCAGGACGAGAGAGAGAGAGAGTTAAGGAGGTGAAGAAAGGAGGGGAAGATAGATACCTGGGTGGTGGGAAGTAAAAGAGGCTGAACCATTTACTCACTCACTCACTCACTCACCCACTCACTCACTCACCCACTCACTCACTCACTTGCTCGCTCACACTCACTCACTCACTCACTCACTCACTCACTCACTCACTCACTCACTCACTCACTCACTCACTCACACACACACACACACACACACACACACACACACACACACACACACACACACACACACACACACACACACACACACACACACACACACATTCATATATATAGAGAGAGAGAGACACAGACAGAAAGAGAGACAGAGACATACAGACAGACAGAGACAGACAGACAGACAGACAGATCGAGACCGAGAGACAGACAGAAAGACAGACATACAGACAGACAGACAGACAGACAGACACAGAGAGAGACCGAGAGAGACCGAGAGAGAGAGAGAGAGAGAGAGAGAGAGAAGTAGAGAGAGAGAGAGAGAGAGAGAGAGAGAGAGAGAGAGAGAGAGAGAGTGAGACAGAGGGGGGGGGGAGATTAACGGAGCTCGTTCTTTTTAGATTGTTAGCAAGAGCAAGCCGTGCGTCGGAGAGGAGGTATCGATAGCATCGCCATTTCCGCTCTCCTTGCGTCTCCTGTTTGCTTACCTCACCTGTTTTTTTGTTTTTGTTTTTCTGTCGCCTTTCACTTTCTCTTGTTATCCGTGTTTGTTGTGATCCGTGTTTCGTCTCTTCGTTATTCGGTGCGTATTTTCGTCTTCCGTCTTCTCTTTCTCTTTGCTTTCTGGCTTTGTTGGGTTTTCTTTGGTGCTTTTGTTTTGATTTGATGATGGCTGGAGAGTTCGGGGTCCTTAGAGGAACGGGAACGGGAACGGGAATGGGAACTGGGTCGGGAACGGGGGCGGATGGGAACTTCTTCAGGGAACGGAACGGAACAGAATGGGACGGAGAGATAAGAGAACGGAGAGAAAACGGAACGGAAAGATATCAGAAGAAAATGAAAACGGAACGGAACGGAAAGACAACAGAAGAGAATGAGAACGGAAAGAAAATGGAACGGGAGAGATAGCAGAAGAGAATGAAAACGGAACGGAAAGAAATGGGAAAGATAACAGAAGAGAATGAAAACGGAACGGAAAGATAACAGAAGAGAATAAGAACGGAACGGAAAGATAACAGAAGAGAATAAGAACGGAACGGAAAGATAACAGAAGAGAATGAAAACGGAACGGAAACAAAAACGAGACGAAAGGAGAACGACTGAGACGAACGAAAGTCGAAACGCCGACACGTAACGACGCTTTGCCACCGTGCGACAAACGCGTGGGGAAAAAAAGGGATCCCTTGCGTATAACGAAGGTTTGTTTCGAGA
>NC_091574.1:31694692-31697192 GCF_042767895.1 Penaeus vannamei | reverse complement strand
TCGGCTAACTCGACATGCTAGTAGTTAGAGAGAGAGAGAGAGAGAGGGAGAGAGAGAGAGAGTGAGTGAGTGAGTGAGTGGGTGTGTGTGTGTGTTTGTTTCTCTCTTTCTCTCTCTCTCCCTCTCCTTCTCCCTCCCTCCCCAATCCCTCTCCCCCATTTCTCTCTCTCCCTCCTTCTCCTTCCCTGTCGTTCCTCTCCCTCTCCCTCTAATATCCAAATACCCTTTTTTCTCTCTGTCTCTCTCCCTCAGTCCCTCTCGCACCCTCGTACACTTCATCACTTGTTGTCTCTATGTATATTCAGAAGATTCGAATGTTTTGTATGAATTTCTAATCACTCTCCCGCTGCGCCGTCGTGTTAGACAGGCGGGCGCAATACAACCGCGTCTGGAAAGGTGGAGGGTTGTGATGGGGTTGTGGGGGGGTTGGGGGGGGAAGGGAGAGGGAGGGGGGTAAAATTGCAGGATTAAAGGATTTTTTTTTCTTTCTCTACATGGAGTGGAGTCATGTTTTGCTTTTAGAGAAGAGGGAAAACACTGCGCCGTTTTATTGTTTTATGAGACTCGAAACTGGAAGGGTTCTCCCGGGCAAAGAATGGGATAGGAGAGAGAGAGAGAGGGAGATAAGGAGAAAATAATGTTGAGAGGGAGTAAATGAGTGGATGTGGGTGAGTGGGTGAGTGTGGGTGAGTGAATGAGTGAGTAAGAGTAGAGAGCTTGAGATCAAGTTGAGATTTAGAGATGGAGGATTGGGAGAGAGGAAGAAGGAGAAAAAGAGAGAGCAAAAGATAAATCATAGAAATCACGAAGAAAATTCCTCCCCTCTCTCTCGTCCTAGGCAATCCCCGATTCGGAATTCAGAGCATACGGCACCGTGTCGAATTCAGAGCATACGGCACCGTGTCGAATTCAGAGCATACGGCACCGTGTCGAATTCAGAGCATACGGCACCGTGTCGAATTCAGAGCATACGGCACCGTGTCGAATTCAGAGCATACGGCACCGTGTCGAATTCAGAGCATACGGCACCGTGTCGAATTCAGAGCATACGGCACCGTGTCGAATTCAGAGCATACGGCACCGTGTCTGAGCTGCAACGGAACCTGCGTTTGCGTGTCCCTCCCTCCCTCCCTCCCTCCCGCCCGCTTGCTTGCTCCCGTGTCGTGTGTGTGTGGCCTTTACGCCTTTCCTGTTAGGGCGTGGCAAGCCGGGTTTATGTATCGCGGACTTTTAGCGTCTCTGCGGGCATGGTTGTCGTCGATTCAGCGTCATTTGTTCGGTTCTAATGCGTTCTAATTCGGTAAAGCGTCTTGTTCGGGAAGCAAGATAGACTTACGTCACTAGTGTAGCGGATGACGCGTTAAAAATGTGTATCCGGAGGAGAGAGACGTTTAACGTAAACTGGGTCTTCGAATGGCAATCTAGGAGCTAATGTGCAGTGTCTAATCCGCCCGATTTTGACATTTCCATCGCTCTCACGTGACAGCCTCCAAATGTCAAATTGATCCTGAACGATCCCTGCTTGGAGCGCTCTGCTTGTTTTTCTTTCGGGTACGAGTGGTGCCCCTTTCTCTTTCTCTTTATTCTTTATTCTGTGGCTCATTTTTGATCGTTCGGAACGGGATATTTCGTTATATCGTTTGTTGTTGTCATGACGTCATTCGTATTATTTTCTTCCTTTAAGAACGGTCCTAAGCGTCCTCAGACCACGTGACTTCACTCTCCTCTTCGGCCCAGCTGTTCGCGCCTTCGCGTTCGACTCGGTGACCTTCTCGTGATAAATTCGTCATCGCTTTGTTGTTAGTGTGCCTCTCATGCCCTATATTTATACTTGTTTTTTCGCTTGGTATCAGAGATATTGCTTATCTGTTTTTATTTTTCTTGGGATGACTTTTTTGATGAAATATATTATTACAATTTTTTAGCTGATTAGATTGTGGGATTGGTATGTTTTATTCACATCAGTGTTGTAATGTGTGTTTTATTATATGAATTATTTGTGTTTATTTATATCTATTTTATTCGAGAAACTCGCCAAAGAGGGCAGTGCTTGGTCGTTGGCAAGTTTTTCTCCTTCCATATTTTTTCGCTCTTCGCTTCTTGTTTCTTTTTAATTCGATCAAATACATTTCCCTCATGTTATCGTGCTTTCTCTCCACTCCCCGCTCTCGCCCTGTATCCCTGCCTTATCTCTGTTTTCGAGGCGTCTCAGGTTTTCCCCCCACTATTACGAGCCTCTCTCACTTGTCACTGCGTACTTTCCCGACATCCGAGGAGTGTCTTCTCTCCCTATCACTGTCAACACATGGCCGAGCGCTTGGAGCCGGAATGACGATGTTACCCCTCGAAAACAAGGAAGGTGAAAATGGAGATCTAGTTGTTCCGCGATGAAAGAAAACTGCAGAGACGGAAGGGGAAACTATAGTGTTTTGACTCGGATGTCGTGTCTGTTCACTTATGTCAGTATTTGTTTGTGTGCATGTATATGCTTTTTGTTATA
>NC_091574.1:31677192-31684692 GCF_042767895.1 Penaeus vannamei | reverse complement strand
TCTTCTCTCTCTCTCTTCTCTCTTCTCTCTTCTCTCTTCTCTCTTCTCTCTCTCTCTCTCTCTCTCTCTCTCTCTCTCTCTCTCTCTCTCTCTCTCTCTCTCTCTCTCTCTCTCTCTCTCTCTCTTCTGCATGTATCTGTGTCTTTGTGTGCGTGTGCGTGCATGTGTACCCACGTGCGTGTCTGTATGTTTGTTTGTATTTATGCCCATGTGTGCGTCTTCTTTTTCTCCCTCGAATCCCCTTTTCTCATGCGCCACACCTTATTTCCCTCTGTCCCTCCCCTTCCCCCGTCAGATTTTCCCATTTCCTAACCTCAAAGGTCATGGTCGGAGGTGGTTGTTAAGGTATCCTCCCCTTCCCCGCCATCATCACACTTTCGTACCCCCCCTTTCTGTTCCCTCTTCTTTTCTTCTTTTTTCCCTCTCCTCCATCCCCATTCCCTTCCATTCTATCCATCACCATGGTATTATTACACTGCCATCACCCCGCACCCCCTTCCTCCTCCTCCCATTTCCATCCCCCCCCTTCTCATACCATTATCACCCCCCCCCATCCTCCCATTTCTATCCTCCTTTCTCATGCCATCATCACCCCTCCATCGACCCCCAGCCCCCTCTTTCCCCCTTCCCCTTCCTCCCACCCCTCTTCCCCTCCCCCTCCTCCTCCACCCCCTCTTCCCCTCCCCCTCCTCCCCCACCCCCTCTTCCCTCCCCTTCCTCCCCCACCCCCCTTCCTCCCCTTCCTCCCCCACCCCCTCTTCCCCTCCCCTTCCTTCCCCACCCCCTTCCCCCTCCCTCCTCCCCCACCCCCTCTTCCCCCTCCCCTCCTCCCCCACCCCTTCCTCCCCTCCCTTCCCCCCCCACCCCGTTCTTTCGTATTCGAAAATGTTACCTTCGGATGAGGCAGTATTCAGTCCGGAAACGACGGAAGTTTGTTCTGGAACAACCCCGCGCCGCCATATGTTGCTGTACGGTGTAGGGGGCGTGTCTGTCTTTTTTTTCTTCTTTTTTTTTTTCTTCTTCTTCTTCTTCTTCTTCTTCTTCTTTTTCATATTCTTTCTTTTTCTTTTCTTCTTTCTTTTCTTCTTCTTCTTTTTGTTTTTCTTTTCCTTTCTTTTCTTTTTCTTTTTCTTTTTTTTCTTCTTCTTCTTCGTCTTCTTCTTCTTCTTCTTTTTTCTTCTTCTTCTTCTTCTTCTTCTTCTTCTTTTTTCTCCTTCTTCTTCTTCTTCTTCTTCTTCTTCTTCCTCTTCTTCTTCTTTTTTCTTCTTCTTCTTTTCTTCTTTATTCTACTGCGCTTTCATTCCCTGTACCTATTCTTTATTCCCTACGTTATTTATGCGCCGGAACGTTTCTTTGATTGTGTAATTTGGAAACGTTGTTCTTTAGATTTTTACCTGTGTGGATTGTTGTTTGTTTGTTTGGTTCTTTTATCTTTGAATTTAATTTTGTTTGTATGATTATTATTTTCTTGCTTATTGTTATTATTTATATGTTCATTTAAAAACGTTTCTCTGATTGTGTAATTTGGATACGTTAGGTTTTTACCTGTGTGGATTGTTGTTTGTTTGTTTGGTTCATTTATCTTTGAATGTAACTTTGTTTGTATGACTATTATTTTCTTGCTTATTGTTATTATTTATGTGTTCATTTAAAAACGTTTCTCTGTGTAATTTGGAAACGTTAGGTTTTTACCTGTGTGGGTTGTTGTTTGTTTGGTTGGTTCATTTCTCCCTGAATTTAATTTTGTTTGTATGATTATTATTTTCTTGCTTATTGTTATTATTTATTTGTTAATTTATAATGTAATTTATTTCATATTTTTTTGTGATGGCCGTATTGGTTAGAAAAAATATTTCTCTCCATTTGGTTTGAATTACTTTTTTTTTTCTCTTTGCTCTAAATATTCCGGCAAGCGATCGATAACGTAATTAAGAGTATCCAGTTGATTGATATTTCAATTAAACGCCATGAGGAGCCGGTGCCGAAGCGAGAGGCCGCCCGCCGAGGGAGCAGTAACGCGGGGGCGCCTCACTCCACGCTCGGGACTTTAATTAATTGGCGGAGGAAGCGATTGGCAGGCACGTTAAGACGGGTGGGGTGGGGTGGGGGGTTGGGGGTCAGGGGGAGGGTGGGGGGGATACTGGGATGGGGAATGGGGGAAGACGGCGAGAGGGAGGGTAGAATGAGGGGGAGGAAGGCTGGAAAGAGGGGAGTGAAGGCTGGAATGAGGGGAGTGAAGGCTGGAATGAGGGGAGTGAAGGCTGGGGTGAGGGAATACTGGGATGGGAATGAGGGAAGACGACGGGAGGGAGGGTAGAATGAGGGGAGTGAAGGCTGGAATGAGGGGATACTGGGAAAGGGAATGAGGGAGGGCGAGGGAAGGCAAGCAGAAGGAAGGGGGATAGAATGAGAGAAGACGATGAGGAGGAGGGGGGAAGAGGGAAGATCACGAAAGGGAGGGAAAAGGAAGGGGGAAAGAGAGACTGGAGGAAAGGGGAATGAGGAATGAGAGAGGAGGGGAGAGAAAATAGAGGAGAGAGGGAGAGACAGACAGACAGATAAAGAAAACAGGGAAAGTCACAACACGAACCCGAACTTTGGAAAGGGAACTCTAGCGCCACCGGTAACAGGATCAAAATCATAAACAGGGATCATGATGATGGCAATACTTAAAAAAAGGAGAAGGAGAAGGAGAAGGAGAAGGAGAAGGAGAAGGAGAAGGAGAAGGAGAAGAAGATTATTGTGCCGCGGATTCACTTGACTGAAGCGGCAGTGCCAGGGTTGCGTGCATGGCCGGGGGATGAATGCGTTTTCCTCCTCTGTCTGTCACCGGAACTGTTACCTTCGACAGGGAAGATAACAGGCGCTCGCTCGCTCGCTCGAACCGTCATGCTTGTCGGTGCGCTTTGAATCTTCTCTTTCTCTTGTCTTCTCTCTGTTTCTCTTTTTCTCTCCATATCTCTCTCTGTCACTTTATCTCTCTCTCTCTTTTCTTTTCTTTTAATTTCTTTACTTTTTTTTTCTTTCTTCTCTTCTCTTTCTCTTTTCTTCACTTCACCACTTCTCCTCAGTACTCTCTACTGTACACACACATACACATACACACACACACACACACACACACACACACACACACACACACACACACACACACACTCTCTCTCTCTCTCTCTCTCTCTCTCTCTCTCTCTCTCTCTCTCTCTCCCCCCCCCCATCCTGCTGGTGTTTACACAGCGAAGAGTCCGGAGGTGTTCTGCGTGACTTGCAGAGATTAGTCGCTGTTGCTTCCACTGATGCACATGTTACTGTACCTGTTTCTGTACCATCTACTACCGTGCCTGCTGCTGTATGTATCTGCTGTACCGTACTAACTGTACCCCTCTTAGGAGTCTGCTTGTTTTAAGAATAGCTGATTATTTGATACAGAATCGTGTAGTTCCTGTTTTCTGTTCAGTATAATCGGTTATCAAGGTAGTTTAAGGGAGGAGGGTGGACTGTTTTATTTCTTATGTTGAAAGATATTCAGGACGATTGTTTTCTTTCCTTTTGTGGGTTTGGGAGGTTGTGGGGTTGCATGTATCCTTTTAGGATTTTAAATGTATTATAAAAAGTTTTTTTTTTTCTCTTTCGCGCACTCTCCCTCTCCCTCTCCCTCTCCCTCTCTTCCCTCCTTCCTTTCCCCTTCCGCCTCACTCCATATCTCCCTTTTTCCAACCCCCCAATCTTCTCCCCTCCCCATCTTCCCCCATCACCCCCTTCCTCAACCCCCACCCTTCCTCACCCCCCACCCCCTCTCGCTACCTCCAGCAGCACCTGTACCTAAAAGTTAATTTGAATATTTTGACATAATGCAGGCGAGCCAATGTATTATGGAAGCGGCCTTGGGAGGGTGTTGAGGTGGGGGCGATGGACTGGGGTGGGGAGACGGGGAGGGATGGGGGGGAGAGGGAATGAGGGAGAATGGAGGAGGAGGGAGAGGAAAAGAGGGAAAATGGAGAGGAGGAGGGAGGGGGAAAATGGAGAGAAAGGGGGGAGGGAGAAGGAGGGAGAGGGGAAAGAAGTTGAGGGAAGAGAAGGAGGGATAAGGCAGAGAAGATAGGAAAGGGATAGGAGAGAGGCGAAAGTGGGAGTGGTGGGAGAGGAAGGAGAGAAAAGAGGGAGGAGAGAAAAAAAGAAAGGAAACAGAAGAGAGGGGAAACAGATCAGAGAGAGAGAGAGAGAGAGAGAGAGAGAGAGAGAGAGAGAGAGAGAGAGAGAGAGAGAGAGAGAGAGAGAGAGAGAGAGAGAGAGAGAGAGGGAGGGGGAGGGAGGGTCGACGCAGGTGTAAGGTAGCCGGAAATTCTCTCATTTGCATGCTCATGTGAGAAGGGGAGGAGAGAGAGAGTGAGAATAATAAAGAGGAGACGAAGGAGGCTGAGGCGGAGGCGGAGGCGGCTGGCTGGCTGGCAGTGTCTTATCCGCCTCGAGGATAAGGGCTAAAGAGAGCGGGGTGGGGAGGGGTGTAGGGGGGGTAGGGGGTAGGGGGTAGGGGTAGTCGGCTCCAAAGTTTCGAGATTATGAAGTGATAAAAGAAGACTCTAAGGATCTTCCGAGGTTCGTCGTCGCCGTTCGGTTGGCTCCTCAAGACGTCCCGAGCTGCGAGAGTGTTGGGGGTGTGGGCGGGGGGCGTGTTGATGGGAGGAAGGGCCTCTCTCTCCCATTCTTTTTCGGAGCTGTGTGGGTGTGGGTGTGTGGTGTGGGTGTGGGAGTGGGTGGGTGTGCGTTTGTGTGTGTGTGTGTGTGTTTGTGTGTTTGTGTGTGTGTCTGTGTCTGTACGGGGGGTTAAGGGGGGGGGTAGAAGGGGGGGAGGGGGGGAGGGGGACGCGCGAGAGTTTCCTTTACGGAGGTTTAGGGAAGCGGAGAAGAGGCGATAATGAGAGATGGATGAAGAAGAGAGGTGGAGAGAAGAGAAGAGGAGCACAAGAGGGGATGGGGCAAATAGAGAGACGAGGTGAGAGAATGGGGAGAGTTGCAGAGAGAAAGGATGGAGAGAGACAAGGGGTGAAACGTAGAAGATGGGAAGGGAAAGAAAAGGAATAAGACACTGAAAATCAGAAGGAAAGAATATAAATACGAAGAGGGAGAGAAAAACAAACAAAATAAGGAGGAAACTATGAAAAAGAAAAGAAAGAAGAACGATTAGGAGAAGGAGGAGACGGCAGCCAATATTACCCATCCACGCGAGCACAGACGAAGGACAAGAGGACCGCGAAGGAGATAAATCAGGAAGCGCATGGGGGGAGGGGGTGGAAGGGGGGGGGGCGATGAACCGGCACTTTAACTCTGTGTCCCTCTCGTTCTGTCTCTCTCTCTCTCTGTCTGTCTCTCTCTCTCTCTGTCTGTCTGTCTGTCTCTCTCTCTCTCTCTCTCTCTCTCTCTCTCTCTCTCTCTGTATCTCTCTCTCTCTGTATCTCTCTCTCTCTGTATCTCTCTCTCTCTGTATCCCTCTCTCTCTGTATCCCTCTCTCTCTGTATCCCTCTCTCTCTCTCTCTCAAACGGCCACACGAAACCTTGTTATCTCTGCCGGTGGGATGGGATGTCCCCGCGGAACGGCCGGGCGCGGAAGGCAGCGGGGGCGGGCGGGGGTGGGCGGAAGTCGGCGTCGCGGTGGGCGGGTCGATTTGATGGATTTATTTGCTGTGTTTTACTTTGTTTGTTTTGGTTAATTTGTTGAAAGTGTTTGGTGTGTGTGTTTTTTTTAAGTACTGATAGTAATGCTCTTTATCCATATTTGGTAATTGTTACTGAGCGGCGACGCACCCTCAAGACCAAGTCCCAAAACTAGGGTGTCATGTGAACCCAAACACCCAACCCAACCTTTCCTGCCTTTTATTTATTCCCAAGACACAGGGACAGGTCTCCCTGCACCCCCTTTATTAGCACTTCGTACCAACTTACAGAAAACGGACATTAAGAACTCTGGCTGCGTGAGGGTGTTGTGGATTTAAGTCTTTGGTGCGGTGATATTCATGCGAAAAATTTCCGTAATTTCGCTGTAAATGAGAGGCCGGTGCAGCTGTACCTATGTTGCTTGTTGTTGTTGTTGTTGGCGGTGTCCATTTCCTCCTGTCTCTGTGCGTCGCCCTCGGTAACTTATACCCCAAATTTTATGTCTTAGCTCATTCTTTCTTTTTTCGGCCTTGTTTATCTGGATTGATTTTTGTTGTTGTTGTATTTAGACCCTTATTGGTATTAACGACTTCAATTCACTTTCCCCAAGTGTATCTTTATTGGATTTCATCTTTATTTAATTTGATTTATTTAATTTATTTAATGGTATTTTTTCTCACAATATTTTTGCTTAGAATACTTTTTTTTGCTTAGAATTCTATTATTTTTTGCTTAGAATACTATTATATTTTTGCTTAGAATACTATTATATTTTTACTTAGAATACTGTTATATTTTTGTTTAGAATACTATTATATTTTTGCTTAGAATACTATTATATTTTTGCTTAGAATACTATTATATTTTTGCTTAGAATACTATTATATTTTTGTTTAGAATACTATTATATTTTTGCTTAGAATACTATTATATTTTTGCTTAGAATACTATTATATTTTTGCTTAGAATACTATTATATTTTTGCTTAGAATACTATTATATTTTTGCTTAGAATACTATTATATTGTTGCTTAGAATACTATTATATTTTTGCTTAAATTTCTGTTATATTTTTGCTTAGAATTCTGTTATATTGTTGACGAAATGACGTTCGTCCAGTTCCCGAATCGCCATTAAATGTATACGCCTTTGCTGTTGTTGTATTTCGTTTTCGCAACACGTTTGAACGCGAAGGAAATTGACGTAAACGACGCAAGATAATCGTTACTGGCGGAAAGGATAATTGGCGACCCCTCAGCGCGATAAGGAAGTTCCGCCGATCGGAAAAATACCTTAGTAACGGAAGCGATGACGTAATGCGTGGTGGCGGGTGTCGTGACGTCACTGGTGATGAAGGCGGTCACGTATTATGATTCGACCTTGGAGGTGTCACGCGCCGGGGTGTCGGTTCGGGTCTTCCGTGATTTCGGGAACTGTGATCGTAATACTTGGTGTTATGGGATCCTCCTTCCCTTCCTTCCTTCGTTTTTCTTTCCTTTTTTCCTTCTCTTTTTTCTTTCTTTCCTTCCGTCTTTTCTTCCTTCCATTCTTTCTTCCTTCCTTTCCATTCCTTCCTTCCCTTTTCTTTCATTTTTTCCTTCCCTTTTTCTTCCTTTTTTCCCTTCCTTCCTACCTTCCTTTTTCTTTCCTTCTTTTCCCTTCCATTCTTTCTTCTTTCCCTTCCTTCCCTTCCTTCCTTCTCTTCCCTTCCTTCCTCCCTTCCATTCTTTCTTGTCGATCCACTCTCCTGGGCTGTCCCTCCCTCCGCGTGCGTAATACCGCCAGCTGACCGGAATTCTTCCTCGGTAATAAGTTAAATCACTTACTTAGTCGATACGGAACCTCCCTCC
>NC_091574.1:31649692-31662192 GCF_042767895.1 Penaeus vannamei | reverse complement strand
GGAGAGGGAGAGAGAGAGAGAGGGAGAGAGAGGGAGAGGGGAGAGAGAGGGAGAGGGAGAGAGAGGAGAGAGGGAGAGGGAGAGAGAGGGAGAGGGAGAGAGAGGGAGAGGGAGAGAGAGGGAGGGAGAGAGGGAGAGAGAGGGAGAGAGAGGGAGAGAGAGGGAGAGGGAGAGAGGTAGAGAAAGGGAGAGAGAGAGAGAGGGAGAGGGGAGAGAGAGAGAGAGAGAGGAGAGAGAGAGAGAGGGGAGAGAGAGGGAGAGGGAGAGGGAGAGGGAGAGGAGAGGAGAGGGAGAGAGAGGGAGAGAGAGAGGAGAGGGAGAGGGAGAGGAGAGGGAGAGGGAGAGAGAGAGAGAGAGAGAGAGAGAGAGAGAGAGAGAGAGAGAGAGAGAGAGAGAAGAGAGAGAGAGAGAGAGAGAGAGAGAGAGAGACCTAAACACACCTAAACACACACACGCACGCACACGCACGCACACATAGACACGTACATGCGCACTTACATACACACAACACACAAACACGCACACACGTTCACAAACACACACACACACACACACACACACACACACACACACACACACACACACACACACACACACACACACACACACACACACACACACACACACACACACACACACACAACACACTCACACACACACAATCACACACACACACACAATCACACAATCACACACACACAATCACACACAATCACACACACACACACAAAACAAAACCAAAACTGTCTCTCGAACAACGACGCGAGAAACCAGCGCCTCAGAACCGCAGACTCCATCGCCCGAAACAATACATTATTCAGCCAACGAAGCCGCGGTCTGCTCGTAGTGGTTCGGCTCCCGCGGTCTACTCGTAGTGGTTCGGCTCGTTGTCCCGCGATGCGTCTCGCGTGCACAACGAAGGCCGGGGAGCGATGGCAGAGCGGAGAGGCAGACGGATTTATCTGGGGAGGATGCTGCGGGGGGTTCTTGGGGGTGGGGGAGTGGGGTGGAGGGGAAGGGGAGGGGAGTGGAGGGGAGGGGTCTTCATCTCCGTTATTATCTGCGTCGTTGGTGGTTGCCTGTGGTGGGGAAGTTTTATTTTTATTTTTATTTTTTTGAAGGATTGTACTGTGTATATTTCTTATTTTTATTTATTTATTTATTTTTTAAGTACTGTACTGTGTATATTTACGCGCGCACACAGCGACAAACTCATTCATGTGTATGTCATCTCTCCCCCCCCCCTCTTTTTTTCTTTCTTTCTTTCTTTCTCTCTCTCTCTCTCTCTCTCTCTCTCTCTCTCTCTCTCTCTCTCTCTCTCTCTCTCTCTCTCTCTCTCTCTCTCTCTCTCTCTCTCTCTCTCTCTTTTCTTTCTCATTTTCTCTTTCTCTCTCCCTTCCCCTCTCTCTCCCCCTCCCTGTTCTCCTCCTGATCCCCTCTCTCCCCTCCCTCTCCTCTCTCCCTTCACTCCCTCTCTCCCCTCTCCACCTCCTCTCTTCCCTCTACTCCTCCTCTCTGCCCTCCTTTCTCCCCTTCCCAACGCATTTATTCACCATTGAACAAACAGACAGACAGACAGAGACCGCACGCTAAAAAAAAATAATGATAATAAAAAAAAAAAAAATAGTGGAAAGTTGCAAGGCATGTTGTGTTTACAGAAATCAGAGCGCGCGTGCGTGTGTGTGGGAGATCTCGCATTTGGTTTAAGTAGAAACCCAACAAGAGATTTATCCAACCCCCTTTCTACGCTCGCTCGCTCTCGCTCTCTCTCTCTCTCTCTCTCTCTCTCTCTCTCTCTCTCTCTCTCTCTCTCTCTCTCTCTCTCTCTCTCTCTCTCTCTCTCTCTCTCTCTCTCTCTCTCTCTCTTTCTTTCTTTCTTTCTTTCTTTCTTCTTCTTTCTTTCTCTCTCTCTCTCTCTCTCTCTCTCTCTCTCTCTCTCTCTCTCTCTCTCTCTCTCTCTCTCTCTCTCTCTCTCTCCAACCATGGCGTGCGTATTCATCTCAGCTGGTGTGTGGGGGGGTGTTTGTGTGTGGGGTGTATGTGTGTGTGCGGGGGGAGGGAGTGTATGTGTCTGTGTGCATGTGTGTGTGGGTGCGTGTGTGTGTGTGTGTGTGTGTGTGTGTGTGTGTGTGTGTGTGTGTGTGTGTGTGTGTGTGTGTGTGTGTGTGTGTGTGTGTGTGTTTATCTATCTATTTTACTGTGTCTGTGTCCGAATATCTGTCCGTCTGTTCTTGTCTTTTTTCTTAGCTACTGAAATCCTTAGACCTGGATATTTACGTATTTTCTCTCGCGTTCCCCATGGTCAGTACAACCTCTCGTTTGAGGAGCCTGCGCCTTGAGATTGGATGCAGACTTCTTCCAGGATTTATGGAGGCTGCGGAGAGACGGTGTTCGAACGGAGTCATCTGGCCTCGGCTTCGTTTTCTGTTTGTTCTCATCCTCTGTTTTTGAAGGAACCACGAAACAAACAGCATTTATATATTTTATTCTTGCCGTCCGGAGAAATTCCAGGACACGATAGGGAAAAAATTTTGTTGTGAAGATTCCGTTACGGGTTTCTAGGTCGAGGCGGCGAGCGATCCGGACAAGGGTGGACAGTGGGCGTTTGGGCCTGTCGCTCGAGTTGCGTTATTTCCTCGAAGAACGGTGGGCGTGGGTGGGGAAGATGGGGGGGGCGTGGGGGGGAGGGGGAAGGTGATGTTAGATGATCATTAGGTTGAGGTTCATGATGTTGTTGTTGCGGGTTTAGAGACTGCAGGTTACTTTTTTTTTTTTTTTTTTAGTTTAGTTTGGTTCTTATTTTCCCTTTGCCTGTTCTTTTTTTTTCGTCTTTCTTCCTCTTTCCGTTTTTCCCCCTGTAAAGCATCCTTACTCTTCCTCATGGTCACCTTCGTTATCGCCATCATCATCACCGTCATCATCATCATCATCATCATCATCATCATCATCATCATCATCATCATCATCATCATCATCATCATCAATCCTCCTCCTCATCATCACCACCACCACCATCACCACCACCACCGTCTTGTGCCCCAGATTCGCCCCTCCTGGACTGAAGGCGGTGACAAAAACCCCTCCCTCACCAACGCCCCCCCATCCGCTCCTCCTCACCCCCCCTCTCCCCCATCCTGACCTTCCTTCCCTTGCGCGGCCGTTATAAGAGGCGGCGACCCCTATTCTGCTTGACCTTCCGGATGCATGTATGTGTACGCGCACGCACCTCTTCCTCCTTCTTCTCTTCCTCCTCCGCCTCCTCCTACTCTTCTTCTTCCTTCTCCCCTCCCCCTCCCCCTCCAAATACTTCTCCTTTTTCTTCCATCTCCTCCTCCTTCTTCATCTTCTTCTTCTTCCTTCTTCTATTTCTCCTCCTCCTTTTCCGCCTTCTCGTCCACTTCCCCCTCCCCCTCCAGCTATTCCTCCTCTTCTTCTTCTTCTTCTTTTCTTCTTCTTCTTCTTCTTCTTCTTCTTCTTCTTCTTCTTCCTTCCTCCTCCTCCTCCTCCTCCACCTCCTCCTCCATCCTCCACCCTCTTCCTCCTCCTCCTCCTACTCCTCCTCCTCCTCCCCCTCCACCTACTCCTCCTCCTCTTCTTCTTCCTCCTCCTCCTTCCGGTCGAGTGGTAAGTGGGGGATGTAGGGAAAGGGAAGGGAATAGGAGGGGAGGGGAGGGGAGGGAGTAAAGTAATGGGTTGAAGGGAAGGGCGGATGGGAGGAGGAGGAATAGGCCTTCATGTGCATTGCGTTGTGGTTATTGCTGTTATTGTTATAAATTGCGGTAGAAGTAGGTTTAATTTTTATTATTATTATTATTATTAATCATCATTGCCATTATCATTGTTAATGTTACCACCACTATTATTATTATTATTGTTGTTGTTGTTATTGTTAATATCGTGATCATTATTTTCATAATTATAATCATTATTTTCATTATTATCATCATCATTATTGTCATTATCGTTGTCCTTGTCATTATTATTATTACTATTACTACTAATACGATTACGGGTCCCAGCATGAGTATCGTAATCGTCATCAGCAACCACGGACATCTCCACATTTTCCCAACGAAAACGGTTTCTCCCCCGGTGTAGGATGCGGGGGCGGCGCTCGTGTAATTGTTACAGTTATCCCTGAGTCGCAGTTGCCTTGCCCGTTTTCTTCCGCGTGGCGCCGAGGTCGGGTTCTATTCCTGTCCCCGAAAAATTTCCCTGTGTATGTTTGGTGAGAGAGGTTGAGGGAGAGGGGGAGAGGGGGGGAGAGGGGTGGAGGGTGAGGGAGAGAAGGGGAAGGGTGAGGAGAGGGAGAGGGTGAGTGGAGTGAGAGGGGAGGGTGAGAAAGGAAGAGGGGAGGGGGAGAGAGGGGGAGAGAAGGGTGAGAGGGAGAGAGGGTGAGATGGGGGGTGAAGGGTGGGAGAAGTGAGAGGAAGGGTGAGATGGGAGAGGGGGAGATGGGGGGAGAGGGGGAGATGGGGGAGAGGGTGAGAGAGGGGGAGAGGGTGAGATGGGGGAGGGAGGGAGAGAAGGGGAGAGGAGAGAGATGGGGGGAGAGGGTGAATGAGAGAGGGGGAGTGAGATGGGGGAGAGGGAGAGAGATGGGGGGAGGGGGTGAGATGGGGGAAAGTGAGAATGGGGGAGAGAGGGAGAGATGAGGGAGAGGGGGAAGATGGGAGAGAGAGGTGAAGGGGGGGAGAGGGTGAGATGGAGGAGAGGGTGAGAGAGAGAGGGGGAGAGAGAGATGAGAGAGGGGGAGGAGAGAATTTGAGATGGGAGGAGGAGAGAGAGAGATGGGGAGGAGAGAGAGAGATGGGGAGGAGAGAGTGAGATGGGAGAGAGAGAGAGAGGGGGGGAGGAGAGAGAGAGAGAGAGAGGAGAGAGAGAGAGAGAGAGAGAGAGAGAGAGAGAGAGAGAGAGAGAATGTGTGTGTGTGTGTGTTTGTGTGTGTGTGTGTGTGTGTGTGTGTGTGTGTGTGTGCGGTCTTCACTGTGTGGGAAATGTCGCTTGTCCGGTCGCGGGCAGGAGGCGGCGTGTCGTGAGTGAAGCACTTCGAAGCCCAACCTGGATGGGAAAGGTCGAAGTATGATGTTATCGTTATCATCATTATTTTGACCTTCCGGATGCATGTATGTGTACGCGGACGCACCTCTCCTTCCTTCTCTTTCCCCTCCTCCTCCTCCTACTCTTCATCTTCCTCCTCCTCCTCCTCCTCTTCATCTTCCTCCTCCTCTTCCTGTTCCTACTCCTCCTCCGCCTCTTGCTACTCCCTTCTCCTCCTCCTTCTCCTCCTCCTCCTCCTCCTCCTCATCCTCCTACTCTTCCTGTACCTACTCCTCCTCCTCCTCCTCCTCCTACTCTTCCTGTACCTACTCCTCCTTCGCCTCTTGCTACTCCGCACGCAGAATACGAAACGCAGTTGGTAAAGCGTTTTTTGGGCGTGAGTGAACCCTTCCCTCCAGGTGTAAGTTCGCCGCCTCGTATCCTCGTATCGACTGTTGTATTGTCAGGTGTTTGGGAGTGGAGGGGGGGTGGGGGGAGGGCTACGCTCGGGCGGGTGGGTGGGACAAGACGCGTGTGTTTTGTCATCGTTATCATTCATCGTTATCATGATTATTATTGTCATGGTTGTTGTTGGTGTTGGAACGAACTGATGCTCGTAAAAGATGGTGAAGAATAATACAGTGCTCGTGTGATTCCTTTTTTAAAGGTTGTTTGATTAAGATGCTTCTCTCCAGGTGGGGATCCTGTACCGTCCACTTGCACAATCACCATCGTCATCATTATAACCACCATCACCTTCACCAGCATCACCACCACCACCACCACCATCATCATAATCACCACCATCATCATCATTACCACCACCATCATCATCATTATAACCACCACCATCATCATTATAACCACCATCACCATCACCATCATCACCACCATCATCATAATCACCATCATCATTATAACCACCACCATCATCATCATTACCACCACTATCATCAGTATAACCACCATCACCATCATCATAATCATAATCACCACCACCATCATCACCACCACCACCACCACCACCACCATCATCATCATCATCAATCATCATCATCATCATCATCATCATCATCATCATCATCATCATCATCATCATCATCATTATCATCATCATCATCACCACCACCATCATAATCATCATCATCATCATCATCATCATCATCATCATAATCACCACCACCACCACCATCATCATCATCACTGTCAGTAGCATCTCAACCCTATCGCCAGGCTCTTGAAGTGGCAAACGGATTGTTCACGGTGGGGGTGTTACACTCTCGTTTGCATACATTAGCATACATTACGGCCGAAACAGCGGCACCAGGACACTTGCTGCGGACCTGCGGGTGGAGGGAGGGAGGGAGAGGGAGGGAGGGAGGGGGAGAGATAGAGAAGAAGAGAGGGTGGGAGAGAGAGATAGAGGGGTAGAGAGATAGAGGGGTAGAGAGATAGAGGGGTAGAGAGATAGAGGGGTAGAGAGAGAGAGAGGGAGATAGAGATAGGGTAGAGAGAGAGAGGGAGGAGGGAGAGGGTGGAGGGAGGGAGGGAGGGAGGGAGGGAGGGAGAGGAGGGAGGGAGGGAGGGGGAGGAGGGAGGGAGGGTGAGAGGAGGGGGAGAGGGAGAGAGGAGGGAGGGAGGGGAGGGAGGGAGGGAGGAGGAGAGGGAGAGAGGGAGGAGGGGGGAAGATAGAGAGAGAGAGGGGTGGGAGAGAGAGAGAGAGAGAGATAGAGGTAGAGGGGTAGAGAGAGAGAGGGAGGAGGAGAGGAAAAGAGAGGGAGGAGAGAGAAAGAGAGAGAGGGGTGAGGAAGGTAGAGAGAGAGAGAGGGAAGGGTGGTGGGAGGAGGAGTGAGGAAAGAAAGAAGGTGTGGATGGGGAGAGGGGAAGAAAAATGAGGGTGGAGAGAGAGAGAGCGAGAGCGAGAGAGAGTGGAAGAGAGAAGGCGAGAGAGAGAGAGAGAGAGAGAGAGAGAGAGAGAGAGAGAGAGAGAGAGAGAGAGAGAGAGAGAGAGAGAGAGAGAGAGAGAGAGAGAGAGAGAGAGAGAGGGGGGAGGAAAGATCTGTGTGTATGTTCATACACACATAAATACAGACAGATAGCCAGCTAGACAGACAGAAAAGGAAAAGATGAAAAGGAGAAGGAGAGACAGCGTGAGAAGAGGAAGGAGGTGTTGATGAGAAGAGCGCCCAAGGCAGGGAGGCTCTCAGCGTGAGGATAATTACAGGCGGCTCTGTGAAAAGCTTCCCCACCCAGCGGGCAGTGACGGCCGCCTGGGTGTCCTAGTTGGCATGCGGAGAGGGAGGGAAGGAGAAGGAGGGAGGGAGAGGGAGTGAGGGAGGGAGAAGGGAGGGAAGGGAGGGAGAGGGAGGAGGGAGGGTGAGAGGGAGGGAGGGAGGGAGAGGAGAAGGGAGGGAGGGGGAAAGGGAGGGAGGGAGGGAGAGTAGGAGGGAGGGAGGGGAGAGGGAGGGAGGGAGGGAGAGGGAGGGAGAGGGAGGAAGGAAGAGGGAGGGAGGGAGGAAGGGAGAGGGAGGAAGGGAGGGAGGGAGATGGAGGGAGGGAGAGAGGGAGAAGGAGGAAGAGGCTGTGTTAGGGGGGGGACGGGATGGGGGGAGGGGGGCGTGAATATGGGTGTGGTGACGTATGGTGTCAGGCAGATGGGTAGACAGGCTGTCAAAGCATGGTTACGTGTGCGTGCCTTCGCTCTTCCTTGACGTGGATTGCTTTGGTTTAATAATTACAAGGTGACAATTACAATAAATAGATAAAATAATTACAAGACAATAGATTTGATTTTGATAACTATTTCTGACCCGGTTAGGCCTTGCGAGAATTCTCGGGTAATGGAACACGGCGAATGGGATATTGGGGGGTTCGTAAGACCCACGGAGGATGGAGAGGAACGTGGAGGCTTCGCGGAGGGCTCTGGAGGGACGGAGAGGAACGTGGAGGCTTCGCGGAGGGCTCTGGAGGGACGGAGAGGGTCAAGGAGACTTCGCGGAGGGCTCTGGAGGGACGGAGAGGGTCAAGGAGGGTTCTGGAGGGACGGAGAGGGTCAAGGAGGGTTCTGGAGGGACGGAGAGGGTCAAGGAGGGTTCTGGAGGGACGGAGAGGGTCAAGGAGACTTCACAGAGGGCTCTGGAGGGACGGAGAGGGTCAAGGAGGGTTCTGGAGGGACGGAGAGGGTCAAGGAGGGTTCTGGAGGGACGGAGAGGGTCAAGGAGGGTTCTGGAGGGACGGAGAGGGTCAAGGAGGGTTCTGGAGGGACGGAGAGGGTCAAGGAGGGTTCTGGAGGGACGGAGAGGGTCAAGGAGGGTTCTGGAGGGACGGAGAGGGTCAAGGAGGGTTCTGGAGGGACGGAGAGGGTCAAGGAGGGACAGTAGAGGTCACCGGGAGGCCACGGAGACTTCGCTGAGGGTCGTGGCGGGGCCGTCGAGGGGGAGAAGCGGCGGAGGGGCGCGGAATGGCCGAGGAGGAGGTCTGGGGAGTGTCTGCGGAGCGCCTGTGGAGGGTCTGGGTGTCCCGTCGCCCCCCCGCATGCCACGACGCGACTCCCCCACCCCCTCCCCCCGGCATTCCGCACATCGGTCCTTATCTCCCGATCGGGGTTCCCAAGCAGTCCCACGTGCATTCCGCCGTCAGGTATTTTCGGGGACATGAACTCTGCATTCCGGTGGAGGGCTAAAAGGTCCTTGGTGCTGCTGGTGCTGGTGCTGCTGGGGGCCCGAGGCAGGTGGTTCGGGGTCGGCTGAGGATGCGCGAGGGCGGGAGGGGGGCGGGGGGTATTTGTCCGTAAATGTGTAGCGCTTTTTTGTATGTTGGGGCACATTAGCTCATACGTCTTTTGTCTATGCGTGTATGTATTTGTAAATATGCATAAGTAAATATAATATACATATGATATATGATATATAATATATAATATATGATATATATATGTATATATATATATATATATATATATATATATATATGTATATATATGTATGTATATATATATATGTATGTATATATATGTATGTATATATATATATGTATATATATATATATATATATATATATATATATATATAAGGATATATATACATATATATAATATGTGTGCTTCCATGTGTGTGTGCGTCAATGTCTGTGCCTGCGTGTGCTCGCGACATTCAGCCCCAGCGACGGCTTTTCCGGCGCTGCGTCCGGTCGAGCTCCGCGTTCCGGTCGGCCGCACTCGGCGCAGAAGCCGAGGCATTTCGCGAGAAAGGCTTGCAGTGTATGGGAGTCGCGCGCCCCATTTTCCACGGTCAAGACGACCCCCTCCTGCGATTTCCACGCAACGGAAGTAGCCGGGTTTTAGGGTGTTTTTTTTTTTTCTTTTCTTTCGCGGAAGAGTGAAATGGACGCAGCGGGAATTGGGGGGGATTGTTAGAATGTATGTTCATAAATGGATAGAAAGTTCCGTTTGAGGAAGCCCAAGACGGGTAGGGATTGCGCGAATGTGAATTATTGTCATCGTTGGTGTGCTAATCGCTTTTCAGATGAAAACCGTAAGTATGAGTGTCACTCACACTGTATTGAGGGGCTATTACCAAAAAAAATGAGATACAAAGGTAAACAAACAAAGTAAACAAAAAAGTAAACAAACAAAAAACAAAAGCAAACTTATTTTTTTAGATTCCGTCACTTAATCATTCGACAAAACAGCTGATTACTCACTCATTAACCCAAGTCATTTATAAGGTACATCCGTTTATCCATCTACTTTTTGATAAGAAGATTACACGGGGCTGGAATGGGCACAGCGTAGGCCTATGAATAATTTCCAAACGTGTTTCAAAATCGACTCGTGTCTTTTAGGTATTCCTTTCGGTCGATTTTTTATTTTTTTTATTTTATTTTTTATTTTTAAGGTTTCGTGTCTCGTTCTGAAAGGCGAGTGGGGCGATCAGGATATGTGTGTCTTTGTTTGTGTGTTTTTTTTTACTGTTTATATGTGTAGTTTGTCTCTGTTTTGTGTTATTCTAAAGGATAAGACGAAGCTAGAATGTTTGTGATTCATGCTTTTGTGTTGTTTCGTAATTCTGTAACATGATGCACGTCTGTCCATTTCTTGATTAAATCGAAACAAGGAGTGCAGATTTGTGGAAGAGCTATTATATTTTTTTTATTAGTAACATCGGTGTAATCTATACCACCCTCATTGCAATCATCATTGATTGCTTTCAATCTATACAGGTGTTTCAAGTCATTCAAGTTACGAATTTTATAGTCGATTTCGATGATAAACGACTCAAGATTCCGCTATTAGTTGTCTTATTTAAATATATTTTATGATTTTACTCGTCTTTATGCTTTGGAAGAAAGAGTAAAAAAAAGGTTTTCAGTCTGGAAGTCGTATAAGGCCAGCAACAGTTATCCTGGATTGAGCTGTTGAGTATTTTCCCGATAAGGGGGAACTGGGTCGTCCGGTCGGTCGGTTCGCTAAACTGCAGTGGCCGACGCAACCCGTTTCGCGTGGCGTTGGCACCCGAGCCCGGTTCGTCCCGGCGGCTTGGGAGAGCTTCGGGTACTGGTGTGGGGAGGGGGTGGAGGGGGGGAGGATGGAAGGGAGGGAGGGAGGGGGATGGGAAGGAGTGGATGGGAGGGAGGTGAGGAGGCTGAAGGGTGGATGTGGAGGAGGAAGGGGAGGAAGGGTGGATGTGGTGGATGGGAGTGGAGGGAGTGCAGGGAAGGAAGGGTGGGAAGGAGGGAGTAAGGGGTGATGGATGGAATGGAAGGGGTGTTAAAGGGAGATGGATAGAGAGAGAGGGGGAGAGATGGGAAGGTAGAAGAGATATGGGGAGAGAGGATTGAGGAAAAGCGAAAAGGAAGGGAAGATGAAGGAATCGCAGGAAGGATAAAAAAAAAGGATTTGGAGAAAGAGGAAAGGCCAGGGGAAGGGAAGAATCAGGAGGAGGAGGAGGAGGAGGAGGAGTAGGTGATAGTGGTGGTGGTGGTGGACGAATCCCAGACGCAGAGCGAACGTTTTCTTCCCCCTTCAGTGTCGTTCGTGACGGTGTGGCGAGAGGACGCACGCGCTCACTCGCTCTCTCTCGGTCGGCCTCCTCGCGTCCCTCCCCAGACGGTACACTCGCGCTCGGTGTTGCCCGTCTTGTGGGGCTTCTTCGCGACGGGGTGGGGGGGTCGGGTGCCATTGGCGGCTCCGATACGTCAGTTCTTGCTTTGCTCTGTGTGATTTTTGTTGATGGTGTTCACTTGACTGACGTATTGGCTTGGGCCCTGATTTTATGTCTCGGGTTTGGTGAAGTTTGATGATCGTGTTTTGTCTGTGGAAGAGATTTCAATGTGCCTTGGAAAGTAATCCAAATATGTTCATGTAGATGTAAATCGTGTGTATTTTTTTGTTTGTTTGTTTTTGGTGATCGAAGTGTATTTTCCCCGAGATCGAAGTGCTGTGTTTTTATTTCGCTCGCCCACGTGGTGAGAGAGCAACGCAATCCCGTTAATTGTGACGCAATTGATCCTATTGCAGAATGATAATGCACGCGTCCACGCACTCGTCGTAAACACTCACGCGTGCACGAACTCCCACGCCCTTTCAGTTCCGAACGTTTGCAAAGACTTGGCCACGAACGTCGACGCAACTGCGGCACAGCGAATTCCCTTGGTGACGTCACGAGCTATGCGGTGACGCAGGAGAGGGATCCCGGTGCATTCATACACCTCCCCTCCCCCTCCCCCTCCCCCTCGCCCCCCCTCGTGATGCACTAGGCGCCCGCCTCGTCTTGGAAGAGGGCGCAAGATGGGCGTGAGTGTGAGGGCCGGCAAGCGACACAGCACCACCAGGATGAAGTATGTGTACAGCAACAGGCCGTCCAAGGTCATCCACGTGCAGGAGGTGAGGATCCGTGGCTCGAGTCCGGGCTGGGGTGAGGGAGATCAGGAAGGGCCCGTGGGTGAGGGAGTTCACGACGGCATAGTCTATGAGGGAGATCAGGAGGGCCTCGTCTGTGAGGGAGATCAGGAGTGCCTCGTCTCTTGTGAGACTAGGAGGGCCTCATCTGTGAGGGAGATCAGGAAGGCCTTGTCTGTGAGGGAGATCAGGAGGGCCTTGTCTGTGAGGGAGATCAGGAAGGCCTTGTCTGTGAGGGAGATCAGGAGGGCCTCGTTTGTGAGGGAGATCAGGAAGGCCTTGTCTGTGAGGGAGATCAGGAAGGCCTTGTCTGTGAGGGAGATCAGGAAGGCCTTGTCTGTGAGGGAGATCAGGAGGGCCTCATCTCTTGTGAGACTAGGAGGGCCTCATCTGTGAGGGAGATCAGGAAGGCCTTGTCTGTGAGGGAAATCAGGAGGGCCTCGTGGATGAGGAAGGAAGATCGTGAATGCGTGAAGGGTTGGCTGATGAGTAAATGTGAAAAGAAGCTCATCAGTGAGGAGGTGCGTGCCAGGGAAGGAATTTGTGTATGGGAAGAAAGGCT
>NC_091574.1:31637192-31644692 GCF_042767895.1 Penaeus vannamei | reverse complement strand
GATGATAATTGTTGTTGTTGTTGTTATTATTGTTATTGTTGTTATTGTTATTGTTATTGTTATTATTGTTGTTATTATTATTTTATTATTGTTGTTATTATTATTATTATTATTATCATCATCATCATCATCATCATCATCATCATCATCATCATCATCATCATCATCATCATCATCATCGCCGCCGCCTACCACACCTTTTTTTTACATTTCCTCTCTTCTATTCTCTTTCTGGTCTGTCAACTCGTGCCTTTTGTCTCTGGGCGTTTTCCGTATTTTTTCTGTTCAAATGTCAAGACATCACCTTATCAGTTCTGTTATTTTATCTTCAGTTGTCACATTTATCTGTCGTTTACTGCCTCATTTTTTTCTATTGCCCTATCTGGTTAGCAGTTTTCCCTTCCCTTCCCTTCCTTTTCGCTTGCTAACTTTCTCTCTCTCCGCCCCCTCCCTCCCTCCCCCTCCTCCTCTCTCCCTCCTTAGCAGGTCCCTTCCCTGGAATCATTCGCCGGCCATTTCTTGTCTCGGTTTATGAGGATCAGTTGCCAGGCGTTTCGGAGGCAGGGGGAAAAGTTGGACGCTTGCGGGTAAATTCACGCGCGTGGGGTCGCTCTTTCGTGCGCGTGCACTCTCGCACACAAGCCTGCTCACCAGTACACATGCGCGAACTATGACGCACACACGAGCAGATGCAAACGTGCATGCACACAGACGCATGCACACACAAACGCACACAAACACAGATACACACAGACGCACATAAACACACACACACACGCGCCCGGACGCACGCACACACACACACACACACACACACACACACACACACACACACACACACACACACACACACACACACACACACACACACACACACACACACACCCGTGCGCGCGCGAGTGAGTGCGCTCTTCCACATACATACACATACAGACACACATTTCACATCGCCAAACTCCCCGTCGTAAAAAGAGCCCCGGGACGCCAGCCAGGCGAATCGCGCGCGCGGACAGGAGCGAGCAGGGCGCCCTCTGGCCGGGATTCCTGTCGCTTGAAACCCGCGCCGTGTGTCGCAGGCGCGGGAGGTCGGTCCCCGAAGGCGAGTGTAGGCCAGCGCTTCCGTCGCCGCGTGTGAGGAGTCGGCTGTGGATACCGGTCGTTTGCGCGGGTGTGACGGGGGGAGGGGGAGGGGGGATGTCAGGAAATGGGGAGGATGGGTCGGGGGTTGGGGGTGGAGGGGACTAATGGGTGAGGGTTTGCGAGCGGTTGGTTCGCTGGTTCGCTGGTTCGTTGCAGATGCAGGCCACGGCGCTTGTGTCCGCCTAACACCACAGCGATGACGTAGCGGCGGGGGAGGTGGACCCCCTGCATGAGTCCACCTGCGAGGGGGGGGGGGGAGAAGAAAGGGGGGTGGGGGTGAGTAGATGAGTGAGTGGGTGGGTGGGTGGGTGAGTGGATGAGTGAGTGTGTGACGGTGAGTGGATGGATGGGTGAGTGGGTGGCTGGATGAGTGAGTAGATGAGTGAGTGGGTGTGGGTGGCTGGTTGTGTCCGTGAGTATGAGTGAGTAAGTGAGTGACCAGCCAGTCTATAACCCCATAAATATTTTTTCACGTCGTGCGGCTCGGTGTGTGCGCCTTAGATAGGCCTACAACACGGGAGGCATATTGAGCTTGGGTAGTTTCGTCGGTTGATACATTTTGGCCTTATTTTGGGGGTCGGGGGTTGGGGGTGGGGGTGGGGGGGTCAGGTTAGCTAATACTGCTTCAGCATGATCATTGTTCCCATCTGTTTAATCACGGCTCGATGGAATACTTAATTAATTGATTTTTCATTCTACATTAAGTACCAATACATGAAGACAGGGAGGGAAACAGTGAGATTTTTGATTCCCAGTTAAATGTCTATTGCATTTATGTCCCGAGACGCAAATTATCCTTCCACTACATATTATTTCAATGATAGTTGTACTAATATGGTGTACAAGCATCATAACGGAAGCGCTGATAACGATGGTGAAAGTGATGACGATGGCCATGTTATTCTAGTTTCCGCCAGAATCCGCCCGCTTCCCACAAGAGGAATTAATGGCTGCGCGACTCCTTTCCAAGCCGAGAAGAACGGTAATTAAGTCTGGAGCAGCAGGAGGGTTATGCTGAGGGCCGGACACGCGGCCTCAGCTGACCGCATCACATGGCATGGACCCACTTCCCCTCTTCCCTTTTCCGTCTCTCTTCTGCCCTCTCTCTTTCCCTTTGCTTCCCTCCCTTCTCTCCTCCCTTTTTATCCCTCCCTTCTCTCTTCGCTCCTTCCTCCTCTCCCTTCTCTCCTCCTCCACCTTTTCCCCCACCCTCCTCCCTCCTTACTCCTCTCCCTTCTCTCCTCCCTCCTTCCTATTCTCGTCCTCCCTCCTTCCTCCCCTCTTCTTCTCCTCCCTCCTTCTTTTCCACCCACTTCCCCCTACCCTCCTCTCCTTCCCTCTCCTCCCTACGCCAACCCCCTCTTTCCTCCTCCCTCCCTACGCCTCCCTCCTCTTTCCTCCTTCCTCCCTACGCCTCCCTCCTCTTTCCTGCTCCCTCCCTACGCCAATCCCCTCCTTCTTCACTTTTCCTCCCTCCCTACGCCAATCCCCTCCTTCCTCACTTTTCCTTCTTCCGTCCTTTCTCTTCCTCCATGTTCTCTTCTACCATTCTTGACCTACAAGCGCTTCCGGCAAGCGCGTTTGCTGGTTTCCGGTCGGCGAGGGAGGGAAAGGGTAGGGAAAGTATTGCTCTATGTTTGTATTATGATTTATTTGTTGTTGGTTGTGTAGTTGTCATCGTCATCGTCATTGTGGCTATCATCGTCGTCATTATCATTATCATCATCTTCGTCATCGTCATCAACATCATCGTCATCATTATCATTATCATTACCATCATCATCGTCATTATCATCATCATCATCATCATTATCATTACCATCATCATCGTCGTCATCATCTTCCTTATCATTATCATCACCATCATCATCATCATCAGTCAGGTGCTTCTCTTTTGTTTTGAATTTTGTTACGGTCTCCAGAGTGTGATTGTATCACTTCGGAGGTTTGTTTTTACATCTTTTATGCTTACCCAGGTATCTTCATATATTTTGAAGGGAGGGAGGGAGGGAAGAAAGAGAGAGAAAAAGAAAGAAGGAAAGATAGGCAAGAGGGAGGAGAGACAGACAGACACACAGACACACAGAGACGGAGACAGACGGGTGGGAAATGAAGGAGGGAGACATAGAGGGAAGGGAGGAGAGACAGACAGACACAGAGACGGAGACAGACAGACACACAGTGACGGAGACAGACGGGTAGGAAGAGAAGGAGAGAGACACAGGAGGAAGGGAGGAGAGACAGACAGACACACAGAGACCGAGACAGACGGGCGGGAAGAGAAGGAGGGAGACATAGAGGGAAGGGAGGAGAGACAGACAGACACACAGACACGGAGACAGACGGGCGGGAAGAGAAGGAGAGAGATACACAGATAAAAATGTAAATCTAATGTTTAGGTGGGCGTCCTCTGCCGAGCATCAGCTGATTAAGGCAATAGCCGAGGTCCAGCGGTAAGGTGGGCCGATCCTATTAACATGCTAACCTAGTAACTGCTGCTTGAGTGGAGGGGGGGGGGGGGAAGGTGGGGAAGGGGGGGGTAGAGGGGGGAGGAGAGGAAGGGGAAGGGGGGGGTAGAGGAGGGGGAGGGGAAGGGGGGGAGAGGGGAGAGGGAGAGGAAGGGGAAGGGGGGGGGGGGGTAGAGGGACGAGGAGAGCAAGTAGAAGGTGGGGAGGGGGGAAGGGGGGGTAGAGGGGGGTGTTGGTTGGGGAGGAGGGGTAGGGGAAGGGGGGTAGAGGGGGGGAGGAGAGGAGGGGGGAAGGGGGGGGTAGAGGGGGGGAGGAGAGCAAGGAGAAGGGGGTGGGGAAGGGGAAGGGGGGGGTAGAGGGGGCTGTTGGGTTTTGGGGAGGAGGGGTAGGTGAAGGGGGGGGTAGACGGGGGCGTCGGTTGGGGAGGAGGGGGTAGGGGAAGGGGGGAGGTGAGGGTAGAGGGGGGCGTTGGTTGGGGGGAGGAGGGAGGGTTCTGTAAGAAGGGGTAGGGGGTGGAGGGAATATGGTAGGGGGACGGGGGTGGGGAGTTGAGGTCAGGTACGGGAAAAGCCTCCAGTTGGGCGTGCTTGTTTTTGAATTATATTGTTGCTGACACCTTCTTTGGGGTTTATTGTGTCGTGTTAGCGTTGCAGCGGTAATGAGTTTACCGGCGCTGTCTCTGATTATTGTTTTTGTTTTTCTTCAGTGGTTTTTATGTTCTTATCGTTTGTTTTCTATTTGTAGGGTGTTGGTCCTCCCCCCCTACCACACCCCCTCTCTCTCTCTCTCCCTGTCTGTCTGTCTCTCTCTCTCTCTCTCTCTCTCTCTCTCTCTCTCTCCTCTCTCCTCTCTCTCTCTCTCTCCTCTCTCTCTCTCTTCCCTCTCCTCTCTCTCTCTCTCTCTCTCTCTCCTCTCTCTCCTCTCCTCTCCGCTCCTCTCCTTCCCTCTCCTCTCCTCTCCTCTCCTCTCCTCTCCTCTCCTCTCCTCTCTCTCCTCTTTTCCAGCTCTCATTTTGGAAACTTGTAAGTCATTTAGCTAATGTTAGCGTGTATTTCTATTGAATATTTACGCAGTGTTTTTTGTCAAATTTTACTGCCAGTTGTTATACATACGTTTTAACTTAGAAATTCTAACCGGAGGCCTGTTTTCTAATCGATTTTTACCGATTTCTTTTGTTTTGTTTTTGTTTTTGTTATTGTTGCTTCATTTTGCTGTAGCACAGACGCGGCAGCTCGGGGCAAGAAGCAGCGGCCGTCGTGATGCGCTTGTCGGACCCTAAAAATCGCCGTTGCAGTTAGTGCATTAGTGGCGCTTGCATGTGATGGCGATCTGTTGGTGGTTTGACTCCCGGGCTGGTTGGTTGCGCTTGCTTACTCCTTCACGGTTTCTTGTCTTTTAATTTTATGGTTTATGCTGTTTTGTTTTTTTGTGTGTGGAGAAGGAGAGGTGGAGGTGGAGGTGGAGGTGGAGGTGGAGGTGGAGGTAGAGGTGGAGGTGGTGGTAGAGGGGTGGAGGTAGTGGGGGTGGTAGTAGAGGTGGAGTTGGTGAGGGTGGTGGTAGAGGTGGAGGTGGTGGTAGAGGTGGAGGTGGTGGTAGAGGTGGAGGTAGAGGTGGAGGTAGAGGTGGAGGTGGTGGTAGAGGTGGAGGTAGAGGTGGAGGTAGAGGTGGAGGTGGAGGTGGAGGTGGTGGTAGAGGTGGAGGTGGAGGTGGAGGTGGAGGTGGAGGTGGAGGTAGAGGTGGAGGTGGAGATAGTGGTGGAGGTGGAGGTAGAGGTGGAGATAGACGGGATTCCTGGTAGAGTTCCAGTGTTTTTTGTTGACTGTGTTTGTTTTGCATCTGTGTCTCGCATAGCTTTCAGAAATTTGCGTTCGGACAGGCGCGGATTCCGCCGTAACTCACAGATCGTTCATCAAAGAAAAAAAAAATCCTCAGCCTTTTATTCTTTATGAGAGGTCGTAACGCCTTAACCGGGACGCGGCTGACCCTGCACGCCCTCGCAGTGGTAGTATTAACATGCCCTTGGTAGGTGGGTGGGCGGGTCGGCTCCATGTGAGGCCTGAGAGATGGGCGAAGTCGGTGTCATACAGACGAACACCTGACTTTATTTTTGCGGCAAGTAATGTGCGAGAAGTTCTGGTTGTTTTTTTTATTATTGTTTTTGTTTTGATTATTGATTGTAATACAATTTGCTATGATTGTTTTGTGAACAAGTCTTATCTGGCATATTTGTAATAGAAGAGGAAGGAGGAGGAGAACGAGAAAGAGGAAGGCGAAAGAGAAAGAAGGGAGATGAGAAAGAAGAAGGAGAACCAGAAAGAAGAAGGAGAACGAGAAAGAAGAAGGGGGTAGAGAAAGAAGAAGGAGAACGAGAAAGAAGAAGGCGAAAGAGAAAGAGGGGGGGGTGAGAGAAAATAAGAGAAATTGGTAGAAGAAGGAGAGAGGAGGAAGATGAAAAAGAGTAGGAGGAGGAGAAGGAAAAGGAGAAGAAAAAGGAGAAGGAGAAGGCCGAGTTGTCTCGACCAGGAAGTGGGTCGTGCCCGGCGCTCTCCCCTCCCCTCCTCCCCTCCCTCCCCTCCCTCCCCTCCCTCCCCTCCCTCCCAGCCGCTGTAACACCTGCCTTGCCCTCTTCTCACTCTTCGCTGGGTTACAGCACTTTTGTAATTACATGCCTGCCGCTGAATACTTAATTGCTTGCCTGCGGAAAGAGACACGTTCGGGACAGTTCGGATGGCGACGTTGCGCAGTTCGATTTTTTTTTTCTATTTCTCTCTCTCTCTTTCTGTTTCTTTTTCTCTTTCTTTTTCTTTTTCTCTTTCTCTTTCTCTTTCTCGCTCTTTCTCTTTCTCGCTCTTTCTCTTTCGCTCTCTCTCTCTCTTTCTCGCTCTTTCTCTTTCTCGCTCTTTCTCTTTCTCACTCTGTCTCTCTCTCTCTCTCTCTCTCTCTCTCTCTCTCTCTCTCTCTCTCTCTCTCTCTCTCTCTCTCTCTCTCTCTCTCTCTCTCTCTCTCTCTCTCCAGGGGAAATCTGGATAATTTGATAAACGCCAGCAGGACAAGAGGGGATATAGCGGGCGTGGGCGTCAGAACGAGGCGCAGGCAGGGCTCACTCGAGAGGGATGCGAGGGATAATTATCGCTCGTGGCATGGAGAGGGAGATGGATTCTCGGGTAATTTGATCAAATGGGGAGATACGGCGGTGCTTCATGACCCGAAATCAGGATCGGGAAATTCGGTTTTGGATGGAGGGCTTTTTTTTTTTTTTTTTCTTCTTCTTCTTCTTCTTCTTCTTCTTCTTCTTCTTCTTCTTCTTCTTCTTCTTCTTCTTCTTCTTCTTCTTCTTCTTCTTCTTCTTCTTCTTCTTCTTCTTCTTCTTCTTCATCTTCTTCTTCTTCTTCTTCTTCTTGGAATACCTGTAGGCCTACTTGTGATATGTAGGCCTATTTAATGATTTTTGTCAGATGTATCATTGATAAGGTTGGTGGGTATCGTATTTGGATAATAGGATGTATTGGGGATAATTTATGTCCTGTGAGGCTACACTGTATGCATAAGTGTGTATGGATTACAAATATTATGTTTGAAGAAATAGTATGTATCTATTTTTTTTTGTAAAGGTATATTGTATGTAGGCATGTAGGGTATGCCGCGGGCAAGGTCTATATTTAGACTTGTTTAGACCTTGTGCTGACGGCATTCTTATGGGGCCTGGGTATGCTCCCGGGCGTGCGTGCGTGCGTGCGTGCGCGTGAGGGCGGAGTCTCGCGTGGGCCAGTAGCGATGTGTAGCGGTTGTAAGACACGGGTCCTCCCGGGGGCGCTCCTGCTCGCCCGCCTTCCTCGTGTTGGGAGAATTGCCCCCCCCCCCTCCCCTCCCCGCACCCCGTTTGATTACCCCC
>NC_091574.1:31630103-31636692 GCF_042767895.1 Penaeus vannamei | reverse complement strand
ATAAAAATGATAATATTGAAAATGATAATAACATTGACAATAACAGTGCCATCGATAATGACTACTCTTGATAATAATAAATGCAATATATATATTTTTTTGACAGCCACGGTCGCCGTCCTGTGTTCGTGGTAGCTGCGATGATGTACACCGTGTTCGGATTGGTGCGATTGTACGTGACGAGTTACGAGTGGATCATGATCACGATGTTCTTGGCTTCGACTTCGTACCCGCCGATTCTGGAACTCTCGTATATCATCGGTACTTATGTGTTGCTGTTGCGTGTTTCGGGTAGATGTTGCTTAGCTAGGTCTTAAAGATGCTTCCTCTGTTTTGTATTTTGTCTTTTTTTTCACTTTTTCTTTTTTTTATAATAAAATGTGGTATAGAGGAAGTAGTTGGAAAACATTTGAAATAAACCAATAACTTGCTTTTATGGAGAGAGTAGAAATTTCGGCGACTAAGCATTATTATTATTACTATTGATATTAATCAGTATAATATGAATTAGTATTATCATCATCATTGTTATTAATAATAATAATATTATTATAATCATCATTATTATTATCAGTAGTAGAGGTTATGGCAATAATACTAGCAGCAGTAGTAACAATAGGAATAGTACTAATATCAGAAGCAGCAGCGATTGTAGTAGTTGTAGTTTAGTGCTTGTAGTAGTAGAAGTAGTAATAGTAGTAATTGTAGTAATAGTAGTAGTAGTAGAAATAGAAGTAATTGCAGTAGTAGTAGTAATAATAATAGTAATTGTAGTAGTAGTAGTAGTAGTAATAGTAGTAATTGTAGCAGTAGTAGTAGTAATATAAGTAATTGTAGTAGTAATAATGTAGTAATGGTAGTAGTAGTAGTAATAATAATAGTAATTGTAGTAGTAGTAGTAGTAATAGTAATTGTAGTAGTAGTAGTAGTAGTAATAGTAATAATTGTAGTAGTAATAGAAGTAATTGTAGTAGTAGTAGTAGTAATTATAGTAGTAGTAATTGTAGTTGTAGTAATATTAGTAACTGTAGTAGTAGTAGTAATTGAAGTAATAGTAATAGTAGAAATTGTAGTAGTAATAGTAGTAATTGTAGTAGTAGTAGTTATTGTAGTAGTAGTAGTGATAGTAGTAACTGTGGTAATAGTTGTATTAATAGTAATTGTAGTAGTAGTAGTAGTAGTAGTAGTAGTAGTAGTAGTAGTTATAGTAGTAATTGTAGTAGTAGTAGTTATAGTAGTAATTGTAGTAGTAGTATTGATAGTAATTGTAGTAGTAGTAGTAGTAATAGTAGTAGTAATTGTAATAGTAGCAGTAGTAATAGTAGTAATTGTAGTAGTAGTAGTAGTAATAGTAGTAGTAATTGTAGTAGTAGCAGCATTAAAAGTAGTAATTGTAATAGTAGTAGTAGTCCAGATTGGAAAACACGCAAATGCTCTCAGTGGCGCCGATCTTAAAAAGTCTTGAGTCGCAACAAGGATCATTTTTGCTTGCACCGAATTTTTCTTTCTCGTAGATATTTGAATTCCAACATAACGCAACGAAACAAAACATAGTCCATCCATATTTAAAAAACAAAAACAAACATGAATAACAATCATTTAATCACTCAATCACTCCAGAACATCGTTGTCATGAGTGAAAAATATCGTAGTTACGATTGTAACGATTGTGGTAGTAATAATAATGATAGTAATGGTAATGGTAATGATGATGAAGACGATAATGATAATGATAATGATGGTACTGATAATAATAATAATAATAATAATAATAATAATAATAATAATAATAATAATAATAGTCATTATAATGATAATAATTATTAGTATGGCGATGATATAACAATAACGATTATCAATATGGCGATGATATAACAATAATCATCATCTCAAAATAATAATTTCACTACTAATAATCCACCTCCACCTCCTCCACCTGCAGTGTTGGAGCAAGTCTCCCCGGGTTGGAGAACCAGGATCTCCTCCACCACCTTCATCCTGTGGACCTTCGGCATGAGTTTCCTGCCACTCATCGCTTGGCTTTCGAGAGATTGGTTCACCCTGGGCCTCATCACCACCGTCCCCTCCTTCGTCTCCGTGTTGGCTTGGTGGTGAGTCAGGGCGTTCGTGGATGGTGTGTTTGGGTGGTAAGAGGGGGTGGGAGGGTGTTTTCGTTGTTCTCTCTCTCTCTCTCTCTCTCCCCCTCTCCCTCTCCTTCTCCTTCTCTGTCTCTGTCTCTGTCTCTGTCTCTGTCTCTGTCTCTGTCTCTCTCCCTCTCCTTCTCTCTCTGTCTCTGTCTCTGTCTCTGTCTCTGTCTCTGTCTCTGTCTCTGTCTCTGTCTCTGTCTCTGTCTCTGTCTCTCTCTCTGCTTACCTACCCGTTGGAAGGGGGTTACTGGGGGAGGGAGGGTGATGGCGCGAGGTGTGGGTGGGAGGGGTCAACCATTTTACTATTTTTTTCATAATTTTCATGAGTGTACGAACCGTACGATGGGCGAGGGGGAGGGGGGGTATGACGAACTGGATCAAATTACGAAGTGATTTATTAATTAATTGTTGCTTTCGTATCTCGCTGCCGAAATCTCGACTGGAAGATGTTTTTCTTTATTTTCAAGACAAAGACACTTGAACATATTTGGAGGGTGGGTAACGTTGGAGTGAACAAGTGGGTCACTGAGAGAAGGAGAGTGAGGCAAAATGTCATCCTATTAATGTAGACCTACATGATTCTGCGCAATTTTGAGCTACTGTCCAAGTTGCTGTTTCATTAACTAGCGCTACTACAGTTCATGTGTCTGTTTACCCCAACCCAGTGAAAATTTTTAATCGCAGTGTTTAAGATGAAAACAAAGCATAGCAGGCGATATGTTAACCAGACCTCACTTCGGCTTTGGTGTTATTATGCCACTTTAAACGATTATCATGGTGAATAATCCATAAAACTGAGGAAGACTAGCATACAATATTCTTCATGTTTTCTGAAGGGCCCCAAAGACGCTCATTTGAACTGCACGTACTTTTTGCCTTTACATTTCTCAGTTCGGCTGTGCTAATTTGCTCATTCTAAGAGGATGATGATAATAGGTGATGTCTTAATAATATGTTTCCCTAGCCCTTACAGGAGCTTATGATCATCAAAAGAAGAAACAATAATGTACATTAAAAAAAATCATAATCTGTCAATATCGTATTTCGATCTGAATGAACTTTGTTGGATAGCCGGCAAAAAAAAAAAAAAAAAAAAAAAAAAATGTGCCCCCCTTCTCTATCTATTATCTGTTTTGTTCTCATGAAGAATTCCCATTTCTCTGTGATTACTATTATTCTCAACTCCCCACAAACAAGGGTATACTTGATAGACTTCGATCAATTCTAGCATTTTTTCTATACTGGCTGTCATCTCGTAAATGTTTACACCTCGACGGCCGGATCAGCAAGGAGTAAACATGTGAGGCTACCCCACGCACGCTTAAACTAGGCGCGTGTAATAAACTGACTGCATTAAGTCAGGCCTCGCGCGGGTTTTGTGCAGTTACAGAAACTTGTCACATACACGCGCAAACTACAATGTGCAAGCCGGTTCCCGCTGGCAGTTTATGCAGTTCAGTGAAGCATTTAAGGGCTTTTAGGCCCGTCTCACATTCATTAACCTTTAGCCGTTGCAGATCCTTATTCAATTTCTTCAGAGAAATTTTACACAATGCGGCTAAGTCGTGCGTTCAGTTCCGGGCATCACATGTCTTATATCAATAGTCTCATCTTAAGCCTACGAGGAGGTTTAGTTTAGATGAAACTTAGTCTGTGGATCATTTTATAAACTGACATTGACATGTAACACCAGCTGAACTGTTAGGTGTAGAAGTGAAAAACCGTACTATGAATAGATATTACCATAAGGCTACCCGCTTTTCCGTAGCAGCATTTCTGCCGTTCTCCAAACATCAGATGATAAAGAAAACGGCTATAAATAATAAAATAGATCATACACTATCATAAACGGATAAATATTATATTACAGTAACAGTAACAGTCTGCCACATGATGTGCGTTCATACCAGGACGGTGGGATGGTTTCAGCAGTTTTCATGTTTTATTTATTTGGACATGGGGAAATATCTCATTACTGTTTTAAACACGTTTCCTTTGCCTCAAACCATCCACAGCCGTACAAGATAACAAAAATACGGCCATCGGAAAAGAATTCCGGAGTGACGTCACCATCTATTGGTCGTCTTTTGTTTATCAGACAAATTTCCATATATATATATATGTAAATATATATGTATATATATACATACATATATATAGATAGATAGATAGATAGATGATAGAGAGATAGATGTAGATATATATGTGAATATGAAATTTATGTTAGCTATTTTCCTTTTAATTTTATTTATCTGGATGACTGACTTGTATTTCCTGTTCTTTATACAAACATTATATCTCACTAATCTTAAAAATATAATGTATATATGAAAATTATACATCTGACCATGATTCTCAACTCAGGTTCCTACCAGAGTCCCCTCGATGGCTCCTGTCTTGCAATCGCTTAAAGGAAACGGTAGATCTGTTAAGGACAATTGCTCAACGTAATGGACGTCCAGTACCTGAAAAACTCGAGGAGACAGTCCAGGTTCTTGCCAATACTCATAATACGGAGAAGAACTACGGCTTCATTCAACTCTTCAAATACTCCAAAGTTAGAATGAGGACTCTACTGCTGACAGTAAACTAGTAAGTGTCTCTGATAACTTATTTTATTTGTTTTTTTGTATCAGCAGGGTATGGTCACAGTTATATACCCAGTATAAACCTACATTATTGTATGAAATAAAAATAATCTGCTGGATATTGTATTATAGTTTAGATATATATTTTTTTCTTTCTAAAATTGTTTTTCTTTCACAGAATGAAGTTAACATTTGATGCTATTTCATTTATAAATGGTAGTCACATACATGTATATATAAAGATTTTTTTCTCTTTCTTTCTTTTTTTCAGCACTTGTAATAACCTCTTCTACTACGGCCTGTCTTATAATACGACCAACATGAGTGGCAATGAGTTCATCAACTTTTTCTTGCTTAGTATAACTGAGCTTCCCTCAACTGTCTTGGCTTGGTGGGGGGCTTCTTACATAGGAAGACGATGGACAGAGGCCGGCTGTTTTCTCATGGCATCAGTATGTGCTGTCATTGCAATTTTTACCTTGAGTAAGAACATGAGCCCTTTTTTTTATAATGTAATCTTATTATATGTATTCCTTTAATATATTTTGAAAAAATTCTTTTTGAAATGAAAATAACCATACATATCAAAGTTTATATGTTATTTACAAATATTTTTACACTTAACAACCAGATAGTGCTGTGTGGCTTAACATCTCCATACATATCCTGAGCAAACTATTCATCACTATGAGCTACCTGGTGGTATACATTCAGTGTGCAGAAATTTATCCTACAACTCACCGAGCTGCTGGGACAGGATTGTCATCCCTTGTTGCATCAACCTTTGGAACTACTGCACCCTATATTGCATTTTTGGTGAGATTGCTTAAGAGCATTTCTATTATGTGGACATGTGTATCAGGACCGAGAATATATTATGGATTAACATATTATAATTTCAACAGAATATAAATAATAATGACTGAAGATTCCATTTTCATATACTGTATATTGTCAGTTTGTGTGTGTGTGTGTGTGTGTTAAAAGTTTTAAGAGCTGATTTATTAATGAAGTCACAAAGCAACATCTTGATTCAGTAATCAGTGTCAGTCTTTCTGGCTATTCAGCAGCTGAAAGCAAAACTCAGACAACATAAGTGCTCAAAATAATAAAAGACACTATCTGATGTTATACTATTTTCCAGGCTGATCGCAATCCTTGGATTCCATACGTCATCTTATTCTCCATTGGCACTCTTGGCTTCCTGTGTAGTTCCTTTCTCCCAGAGACCTTAGATGCTGATCTCCCACAGTCCTTGATGGATGCTAACACCTTCCTCGCGTCTGAGAAATACTTCTCTTACAAGGGAAAGCGGCCGTGCACAAAAAAAGTTGTTGTGAATGAGACCTCAAGGCTCAGAGGTGAAGTAAACTTGGCACATTCCGAGATTAATATTTCGAACACGAATGGTAAAGATGACTGATGTATATATCTATATCTTTTTATTACTTGTGGAGAAAGTGTTAAAGAAAATTAAAATAAATCAAAACAGTAATCATTAGCTGCATGTTAAATGCTATATATCATTATAATTTAGTTGATAATCATAGTGAGGTGCAAAATATAAATGCATATATTATTACAATACTTATTGGTGATATGGTGTAAACTGACACGACAGTCAGTAACACTAATAAAAAATACCCCTTTTATGTAATACAGTCTTGGGGGATTCACTATTGCACTTGCAAGCTTGTATTCTATTTATAAATAGTCCAGTGAAATATATTTAGGGGATTCAGTATTGCACTTGCAAACTTGTATTCTATTTATAAATAGCCCAGTGAAATATATTTGCTTTCTATGTCAAGGGCAAACACCAGTTTTTATGCATGTTCTAAACAGGATCTTAGG
>NC_091574.1:31617603-31620103 GCF_042767895.1 Penaeus vannamei | reverse complement strand
GTAGAAATAAGGTTTATAATATTTATACTTTGGGCAGAAATTAACAGAATAACAGCCTGGATTTGAAAAGAGGAAGAGGGAAATATATAAAAATAAAGAGAAAGGCTTACTTTGAAAGCAAATATCTTAGAGTCTTTACTAGCACAGGCTGTGGTCTGATGTCTGAGGCTTTGATCTCATGTCCCGCTGCTGATCTTGAAAATTCCTTGACCATGAACCGTGCCTGTGCTATGTTTGTTCTTTGGCCATTCTCACTGATTGCCATCTCCAATGGATGGATTAACCTTTCTCTCTGTCGTCTGTTAGAGAGAAAAACAAAGAATAAGAAAGGAAGAAGAAAAAAAGTTACTTTATCAATTTTTTTTTTTTTCAGAGTATATACATATAATAAGAATAATATGAAAAAAATCAAATTTATACATGAATGGCATGATTTTCCTTTAATAACTTGTTTAACATCCATAAAGGCAACTTACAGCCGCATCTCTGCGTTGGGGCACATTCCCATGCATTTTCCTACGAGATACTTTGACCCATTTTCACTGGTGTTATTCATTTTCTGTAAAGATTTTTTTTTTATATGAAGTGATATGCAATCTGTGGGTTTGTATGCAACCACATATGTATAACTAAAAATTGATAGGCAAAAACAATAAAAGACAAAAAATGTAAAAGCACATTTAAATACATAACGTGTTCTAATTATGTCTACTGTAATTAGGATAAAATGCCTGCAACGTGTGTTACAACTTTTGTTGCTGGGAGGTGAAACAAAGGATTTAGCTTACACCCATCTCCGGCCATGGCAGCTTGATTTTCAAAATGAAGATTTCAAACAAATTTTCTAGGACTCTGATGGTTTTCTATTATTTTTTGCATTTTTCATATACACAATAACCTGAAGTATTGCATTTTCTATCACCCTTTAATCAAATAACAAACTAATGCTTTACAAGTAATTGAAACTATAAGATAAAATACATTTTTAGAAAACACAATCCTCATATTTTGTCTGTTAATCTTATGAATAACAACTGTTTACCTTGAATTTTATGCGTGCCATTAATAAGAATCTATGAGACCAATACGTAACATAAATAAAGGATAAGTATATGTGTAATGTCTAATGATTTAAATTCTTTCAATGAAAATAAATATACATGAAAAGGACTAAAGTCAGCCAAGTGGAAAGGGACATACTCAGGTCATGTTTCACATTTGTTCTATTACTTTGCTTTTCAATATGGTATACAATTTGTAAAAGTCATTATTGCCTGTTTGTTGTCGTAATCTTTAAAATTGATTATGTAAAGATTTTTATTAAAAAAACAACAACCATGAAATTTGATTAAGAAATTCATTAAAGCCTAGCATGGCAATTTCACTTACTTAATCCAGTTTTTTTGTACTGAGAAAATGCAAATATCATTTCATATATGTATTAAGAAAAAATCATATGTAAAGAATGGAAATACTCCATATTTTTAAATAAATGACAGCCTAAAATAAATGGGTCATACTGCAACACAAAAGAAGCTGACGACCCAGCAGCGGGATGCAATGCAGGCTACATGCTAATCTATTGTTATGATGATAAAGAAGGTAGTAAAAATAAGATAGGAAATGATTGCTAATAAAATAAAAAGAAAAAGGCTAAAAACAGTGTCAGTAATTTCAAAATTTCATGACTTGTGTTTTGAAATACTTTGTGAAATTGCTGAGTATTTGTCAAACTGAAAAAATAGGTCTTTAATTAAACACGATAACATATTTTATCAGAGGTTGCCCTTATATCTACATCTGAATGATAAATATAAACATAAAATTGAGATCATAGGATTAAATACACAATTTAGAGAAAAATGTTTAAACATCCTCCTAGCATATTATCCATGAAACAATTTATACCAAAAAGAAATACATTATTATATGGACCAGATGCAGGAACCAAAATTAATCATAGGTGATTTCAATGCACACCATCCTAACTGGAACCCAGGACTAATCAGTCTCGACATACATATCTGCCTAATAGATTGACAGATAATTGTAACAGGTTCCCACCGACCACCTTCCAATAAAATAATAATTATCAAGTTTCTCCAAAGACACGAAAGAATCTGGAAACTTTTAAATGAAGGATTCTCAGGTTATCAATCAGAACTAAGTAAAGTAAACAAAAACATCATAGATTCACTAATTAGAATATGGCATTCTAGTGTATGGAACAACCAACCAAATGGAAATGAACAAATTTGAAATAATTTTGAAAAAATATACTAAGAATAAGAGACAAACAGTAGAAGAGGAATTATTTACCATAAAACAAGCATTAGACTCCTTAAAAATAGTTCATACAAGAGAACACAATATAAATATTAGTAACCTTAACAGATTCACAAAGATCTACACAAGCAGTACAAAACGGTAACCAGTAAACTACAAACAAATCATACATGAAATTCAGTTTTTGCTACACTTGCTAAATAAAAAAAAAGTA
>NC_091574.1:31592603-31602603 GCF_042767895.1 Penaeus vannamei | reverse complement strand
TAAATATATAAATGGAAAAGTGAGATAGAAGAAAATGAAATTAAACAGAAAGCGCGAATAATTTTGTAGATAAGAACGACATCTCGATAAAACTTCATGTGGAAAAATAAGTCGAAATCTGGTGAGTATTTTCAGACTATTCACCGATAAATATTTAAAGTATTTAGGATATTAAAAAGTATTTAGGAGTACTAAAAGGATTTAGAGTAATTAGTGTCATTTAATCAGAAGATTAGTATAAAAAAGACGAATATGTACAAGGGAATTTGATTATTTCTTCGTCATGTTAAGTTGTTTATTCTGTAAAAGGAAGAAGCGAAGAGATAAGAAGAAAGAGGGAGACGGAAGGAGAAAAGAAGAAGAAAAAAAGAAGACGTAAGGGGACGAAAAGGAGGGAGGGGGGATGTAAGAGAAGAAGAAAGAGATACAAAGAGAAAACGAAGAATAAGAAGTAGATGGAATAGGAGATAGAGAAGAAGGAGGAGGGGAAGGAGGAGGAAGAGGAGACGCATATGAAGAATAGAGAAATGTAATAGAAGTAGACGTATGAGAAGGAGACACAAGAAAAGAAAAAAGAGAAAGGACGAGAAAGAAACGTAAGAAAGGAGGAAGAAACACGCGAGGAGGAATCACAAGAGGAGAAAAAAAACCCACAAAGGAAGGAGGGGACAAAAGAAAGAGAAAAATAGATGTAAGAAAAGGAGACGGAAGAGGAGAAGAAAGAGACGTATAGGAAGAATGATTAAGGCAAAAGAAAAAGAGAAATTGTAAGAAAGTGAGACCGAAGAGGAGACGAAGACACATAATAAGAAAAAAGAAGAGGAAGGAAAAGAAAATAATAATAATAATAATAATAATAATAATAATAAGAAGAAGAAGAAGAAGAAGAAAAGAAGAAGAGGAAGAAAAATAAGGAAAGAAACAAAGTAAACAAAACAAAAATAAAAAAAATATTAAGAGGAAAGTGCTAATGACAGCAAGCAGATTGTTTACGAACAAAAATACACATAAAGATTAACGAACAGATATTAAAGGGAAAGGCAAGACATTATGCTGCTGATCACCAGAATCACTTGGAAGAGCAGTAAAGTGGTCGTGTTAGAAGCCAGAATAAGTGGTCAGGTCGTTAGACAGAATTGGACGCGGGTGGGGTATGAGTGGGTAGGGCGGGGGGGTAAGGGTAAGACATGGGTAAGGGGTAAGGAATGGGTGGTGGGGATAGAGGTAACGTTGGGGGGGAAGTGGTGGAGGTAGAGTGTGGGTAAGGGGGGAAGGGGGAGGGTAGAGTGTGGGTAAGGGGGGAGGGGGGAGGGTAGAGTGTGGGTAAGGGGGGAGGGGTGGGGGTAGAGTGTAGGTAAGGGGGGAGGGGTGGGGGTAGAGTGTGGGAAAGGGGTGAGGGGTGGGGTAAGAGTGGGGGAAAGGGGTGAGGGGGGGAGGGTAGAGTGTGGGAAAGGGGGGAGTGGTGGGGGTGGAGTGTGGGTAAGGGGTGAAGGGTGGGGGTAAAGTGTGGGTAAGGGGTGAGGGGGGAGGGTAGAGTGTGGGAAAGGTGGGAGGGGTGAGGGTAGTGATGTGTGGGAGGGGATATTGGTATGTTGGGGGTATGGATGTAGGTGCAGTAGGAGTGTGGACGAGAAGTAGGGGTGGGGAGAGGGGTGGGGACAATGGAGGGGGGGGTACTGGCAAGGGTGGCTCGGGGGTGTGGGTAGAGACATAGGACATTGGGATGTGGGTGGGGGAAAGGGTGGGGGAGGGGGGGAAGTAAAGAGAGGTTTTATTACGGGAGATGAAGTGAAAGGTGAATTCATGAAGGACGGTGATAAGAACATTTTAAAGAAGCAGGCGAAAAAAAGGTAATAAATACACGCAGAAATGAAAAGCAATGGAAACTGGTAAAGGAGAAAGGTATATATAAGGAAGGTAACCAATACTGTTTAATTTTACCGTCTATGAACATGCAATGGCTAGACAGGTGATAATAGCTTATACTTTTACCATTGCTTGCAGGAAAAGGTCCTTGGGAGTTGTAATGATCGCGTTAGTGGGTACTTTTGGTAATGATAACAGCAATTATAACCAGGGTTGTGCTTTTAAGGAATGGGAAGTAAAAGTAGGAAATTAATTGAAAGGAAGGCCAAATCGGTAATAATGGAACTGGTCAGAAATGGATAAATGGTGAAAATACATCTATAAGCGGTCTAAAAAAACGTGCATTTTATGTAGAACACATGTTCTTTGAAAGAAAACATTGACATGATATTTAAGATCCTAGGGGCCATTGCGTGCTCTCGGCCCTGGCTTTTCCTTATATTTAGTTGATAACGCATTTAGTGTTCCATGCGTTAAAGAGAGAGAGATGAAGGGGAAAGAGAGAGAGAGAAAGAAAGAGAGAGAGAGAAAGAAAGAGAGAGAGAGAAAGAAAGAGAGAGAGAGAGAGAGAGAGAGGGAGAGAGGGAGAGAGGGAGAGAGGGAGAGAGGGAGAGAGGGAGAGAGAGAGAGGGAGAGAGGGAGAGAGAGAGAGAGAGAGAGAGAGAGAGAGAGAGAGAGAGAGAGAGAGAGAGAGAGAGAGAGAGAGCGAGAGAGAGAGAGAGAGAGACAGAGAGAGGGAGAGAGAGGGAGAGAGAGAGGGAGAGAGAAAGAGAGAGAGAGAAAGAGAGAGAGAGAAAGAGAGAGAGAAAGAGAGAGAAAGAGAGAGAGAAAGTGAAAGATAGAAAGAGACAGAGAGAGAGAGAGAGGGAGAGATAGAGATAGAGATAGAGAGAGAGAGAAGGAGAGTGAGACAGAGAGAGGGAGAGGGAGAGGGAGAGGGAGAGGGAGAGGGAGAGGGAGAGGGAGAGGGAGAGGGAGAGAGAGAGAGAGAGAGAGAGAGAGAGAGAGAGAGAGAGAGAGAGAGAGAGAGAGAGAGAGAGAGAGAGAGAGAGAGAGAGATGGAGAGGGAGATGGAGGAAGAGAGAGGGAGGGGGGCAGGGAGGGGGGAGAGAGAGAGGGAGGGGGGGAGGGAGGAGGGAGAGAGAGAGGGAAGGGGAGAGGGAGAGGGAGGGAGAGAGAGGAGAGAGAGAGAGAGATGGAGTGAGTGAGCGAGAGAGTGAGTGAGAGGGAGAGAGAAAGTAAGAAAGAGAGGATGGGGGGGAGGGAGGGAGGTAGAGTGAGAGAAAGAGTGAGAAAGAGGAGAGCGAGAGAAATAATAAGAGAGGGAGGAGAGAAAGAGAGAGTGAGAGAGAGAGAGAGAGAGAGAGAGAGAGAGAGAGAGAGAGAGAGAGAGAGAGAGAGAGAGAGAGAGAGAGAGAGAGAGAGAGAGAGAGAGAGAGAGAGAGAGAGAAAGACAGAAAGGAAGAAAGAGAGAGAGAGAGAGAGAAGTGAAGAAGAAAAAAGAACATAGCTGTGGCGCTTCACTGCAGCCAGCCCCTCCACAGGACCCACCGGGGGGAGGGGGGGGGGGGGAACTGCTACTGTGAGCTGCGTCGGGAAGCGCCGTTTTTACATGAAACTCAGAGTGGGGTGAGAAAAGTCTATCGAATGTTTAATGAAATCAAATGTTTTATAAACATATTAAAATGTATAGATGCATTCCCTTGAACATATTTTATATTAGCGTGGGTGAATTTCTTAGGGGGGGGGGTATAAATTCAAGTAGATAAACGTAAGTAGAAAATGTGCTGGCTGTTTTTTTTAAGTATATACTGAGTAACCTGTATTTATGTTACGATAGCCTACAGCTGGTATTCAAGGGGATTTTATTATCGAGTTGTTTTTTCTTCCTCCATATGAAAGGGAAATGGTGCCGGATGAAATGGATGAAGGGCTATATTACCATAAGCAGGCTGGGACGAACTATTTTGAAGTCTGTTTTGTATTTTCCACTGTGAGTCATCAGTATATGAAGTATAGGTATAATGGAATGTGCTAATATATATATAACTATGCAAAAAAGTCCTTAAAATAGTTTAGTAACAAAAATGTACAACCATGGAAATACTGTGAAATGACAAAATATGTTTCAAAATACACGAGCAGAAACGTGCATCTGAATAAAAGTACATAACTGAGCAAAGAGGGCAAAGAATGATTCACGGCGTTTTGCAACATCGCAAACAGATGTTAAGAAGTGCAACACTGCCACCTTAACATGGTTGAAAGGCTCGGCAAAACAGTCCAACAGCAAGGGGTGTGACATGGTAATTTCCACCGAGCACCTGGGATGCCTCGCAGCAGAAACAAGTGTGGTCCGTTCTAATAACAGGTGTCATGTCTTCCAAGGCATCAGGGTGTGAGTGGGAGTGGACAGTAAATGGCTGACCTTAAGGAGCAGGCCAGCCAGCACCGGGTAACTGGATGACCTTAGATAGCGCGCCATGACGTACTCTAGATCATAGGTCCAGCGCGCGGTTAGTGTGCCGTGAGCCGTCAAGGAGAGAGAACGTGTTGCTGCCGCGCTCAGAACCCGTCTCCACGCGCTGACTGGTCCTTTTATAAGGGCTAAGTAGAGTGCATCACCCACACGCTAACTCGACCTTTACGACTATACTCGTATATAGCACGTGATTGTGTCTTCAAGTGTGACGTCTCGGATTTTAATTTACGAACAACCAACGGAAACTGCAGTGATTTTTTAACTTTGATAATCATGTGTTTGTGACAAAAATTTTGTGAGTGGACATCAAACATTAGTTCCTGGCATTAACGAGTTTGTTGTTTAAAATATATTTAGCATGAACATGGAGTGAAACGACTTCCTCGTAGATTAGATTCAAAGATCTTGCAAAGATGTGCATCCTAGACCTATTCCGCTTGCAGATGGAGGTGCGGGTCAAGAAGAAGAAGAAGGAAGGCTTCAATCTCCGCCGCAACAAGATCCTCTCCATCCGCCGCTCCAAGATCTCCAACAAGTTCTCGTCCATCGGGAAGCTGCGCCACAGGAAGCGGTGTCACAAGTGCAAGCCGCGCAGCCACAGGTCCTCCTCCACGTGCATGGACCCCGCGTGCGGCCTCGAGGGCGACTGGGACGACAAGCTGTCCCCCTACAGCAGCGTCAAGACGCAGTCCACCCAGTGCACCGACGACTGCAAGGGCGTGTGCACGTGCAAGTGCGACGACGCCAAGTGCTGCGACAAGGACTCCAAGGAGGAGGTCCGCGTGGTGAGCTTCATCGAGATCGAGTCCGACGGGAAGGCGATGGGCACCGACAACCGCGCCTTCGAGGGCGACGGCGGCCGCTGCGACGGCACCATCAACAGGTGCAGCTTCCTCAACAAGTACCGCAAGAGGCTGATCGAGATCCAGAAGGAGGAGGAGGAGAGAGTCTCCAAGAGCAAGCTCCTGAAGACCTCCCAGGGGCTCACGAAGAGCACCAGCACCACGGGGCTGCCCGAGCACGCCGTCTCCAGCACCGCCGCCACGCAGATGCCAGAGACAGACAGGTAGGCGCTCCTCTCGTCCCCGGTGAAGCCAGGTAATCCAGATGCAAGCGCAGCGAACGAGGCGACTCGTATAACCAGCCGGGCGTGAAAAAATTATGAAATCCGACATTGTTAACATGATATGGTGTTGCGGGGTCGTAAACGGCCAATAGGCAGTGGTATGCAACGAAAGGCCCAAAGGTTAATACATACATGTATATATGTATATATATATATATATATATATATATATATATATATATATATATATATATATATATATATATATATATATATATTTCTTCTTTTCTCTTTTGTTATCTGGGATTTGTTTTTACCAGTGTCTTACCTGTGCTCTTAAATCAGTGTAGATTATATATCAATTGTCGGTCTCTAAGCAACTACCGCTTCTGTCTCTAATGATGATATTTACACACGACATGTCACAGGGAATAAGACGCTTGGTTTACTACTATCTTCCTGCCTTCTTCATATGACTCAAACGATAGCTTCACTGATAACAGTTTCGACAAGAAGTTTGAAAGGAAAAAAAAAAATCATCAGGATAATCTTGCTTATCATTTAAATCAATTTCAGATTCAATTTTCCAGGGAAGAAAGGTTGCAGAAGCTGTTAAGATATCATGAAATTGCTTAATGTTATGCTTGCCCTGAGTTTAATTTGTGTCTTTATATAAAATGTATTATATTTTTCCCATTGAAGCTTGCGTGCGTGCGTGTAAATTGTCTTTGTACATGAATTTGTATGTTTTGTATGTATGGGCATGTATAATGGAGATAATGGTGTTCCAGATTGGACAAGAAGTGGGAAAAAGACGATAAAGAATTGAAAGAAATAAACTAGAATATATGATATATTCAAAAGAATATTGGAGCAAGACAAAAAGATGATAGAGAAACAATCGATAAAATATGAAAACAGGAAAAGACAATCATAGATAAGACAAAAAGCAAAAAAAAAAAAAAAAAAAAGAAAAACAAGAAAAAATACGCGGATATAGTGGATGCCGGGGAAGAGGGGGACGGGGGGGGGGCGAGGGGGATGGGGAGCTCTGACGTCATAGGATTCCCTCTCTCCCTAACGCATCTGAGGCGATACAGTTACGTGAATGTGTTCATAGATCCCATGGCATTCGATCCCATCTGAATAGAATTAAATGCCATTTCATGATCGGATCGCGATGCTCTTTTTTTCGAAACCTAATCACTTATTGTTTTTAAGGTGTCTATAATGTCACACAAGGTTTAGATCGCGTTTGCTTGCGTCGCAGAAGCAGACTTTTCTTATAAGGTCTAATGGAAGACGGATTCATAAGCCCTTTGATGGATTGATTGTCTGTCTCAAGGGAAAGTGCATCCTGAGTTTTTTTTTCTATTCTTATTACAAAACAACAAACAGGAAAACAAATACATTATGGACATTTTTACTCATACAAAACAGCAAACCAGAAAACAAAAACACATATATCGATTGTTTTGCTCATTCTTTTCATTTCAAATTCATGCACAGTTCATACAATACGACAGAAATAAATCGAAGTCATTAAACCATCCATAAATTCTATTCTTAGCCAATATTCTTTTGAGCTAAGAGTGAAAACGAAAGGAAAAGCGCGTTGGTTTAGCGAACAACCGGTTTTAGGGTCATATACACGTTAACCTGCCCAGACATACTTAAGAACATGCATGAATTGTACATTCTTAGACGGAGACTGGGAGTAGGAAGTTACATATATAGGTTGATAGATAATCCAGGGAGGTAAATAGATAGTTTTGCTTCCTTCTCTTTCTCTTTGTTTATTTTCTTTCTTTCTTGTTCTTTTTCTTCTTCTATCTCTTCTTACTTCTACTTAATTTTTTTCTTCTGTTTTTTTTTTCTCTTTCTCTTCCACTATATGTAGTGATTAGATATATTGACAGATCTTTTGGTTGAATAATCTGTTTATTTTTAGATTTTTAGAGACATGGGTTGAGAGGTAAGGTAGATAGACAGGTAGATAGCTTAGTAGATAGACAGATAGATAGCTTAGTAGATAGACAGATAGATAGCTTAGTAGATAGACAGATAGATAGCTTAGTAGATAGACAGATAGATAGCTTAGTAGATAGACAGGTAGATAGCTTAGTAGATAGACAGATAGCTTAGTAGATAGACAGATAGATAGCTTAGTAGATAGACAGGTAGATAGCTTAGTAGATAGACAGATAGATAGCTTAGTAGATAGACAGATAGATAGCTTAGTAGATAGACAGATAGATAGCTTAGTAGATAGACAGATAGATAGCTTAGTAGATAGACAGACAGATAGCTTAGTAGATAGACAGGTAGATAGCTTAGTAGATAGACAGATAGCTTAGTAGATAGACAGATAGATAGCTTAGTAGATAGACAGATAAATAGCTTAGTAGATAGACAGATAGATAGCTTAGTAGATAGACAGATAGATAGCTTAGTAGATAGACAGATATATAGCTTAGCATATAGACAGATAGATAGCTTAGTAGATAGACAGATAGATAGCTTAGTAGATAGACAGATAGATAGCTTAGTAGATAGACAGATAGATAGCTTAGTAGATAGACAGATAGATAGCTTAGTAGATAGACAGATAGATAGCTTAGTAGATAGACAGATAGATAGCTTAGTAGATAGACAGATAGATAGCTTAGTAGATAGGCAGATAGATAGCTTAGTAGATAGACAGATAGACAGCTTAGTAGATAGACAGATAGATAGCTTAGTAGATAGACAGATAGATAGCTCAGTAGATAGACAGATAGATAGCTTAGTAGATAGACAGATAGATAGCTTAGTAGATAGACAGATATATAGCTTAGCAGATAGACAGACAGATAGCTTAGTAGATAGACAAATAGATAGCTTAGTAGATAGACAGATAGATAGCTTAGTAGATAGACAGATAGATAGCTTAGTAGATAGACAGATATATAACTTAGTAGACAGACAGATAGATAACTTAGTAGATAGAAAAATAGATAGGAACAAATATTGCGTATTAGATAATAAAGAAAAGATACCGTGATCGAATCCGTTTAACCGTTGTCCGAACGCGTGTTGATGGCTTTGTTGAGTGAACATGATAGAACAGTTAACATTGGATCACAGTTTTACTTACCGTTGAACACACGTGTAACTAGCAGCTTAATTGATGATTTTTTTCTTATCCTACTAGAGTGTAACTAATAGGTGATCGGATTAAACAAAATCCTACTTGACGATATATAGAGCTTATTTATTTATTGTTTTATCCTACTTGAGTGTAACAAATAGATCATATTTTAAAAAATCCTACTTGACGATATATAGAATTTAATTGATTTTTTTTTTTTTATCCTACTTGAGTGTAACTAATAGGTGATCGTATTTTTTAAAAATCCTACTTGACGATATATATAGAAATTTAAACGTACAAAAAAGAGAGAGATTCATTTTTATCCTACTTGAGTGTAACTAATAGGTGATCGTTTTTTTTTTATCCTACATGACGATATATATAGAAATTTAATCGTACAAAAAAAGAGAGAGATTCATTTTTATCCTACTTAATTGTAACAAATAGATGATCGGATTTTTTTTATGCTACTTGACGATATATATATAGAAATTTAACCGTACAAAAAAGAGAGAGATTCAGTTTAAGGATGAAATGGAAAGTGATGTGATGGAGGTCGTAAGAAATGATCTGGGTGAGGAAAAAGTGGGTTGCATTTGGGATGTAAAGTGTAGGTTTTGCGTTCGAGTTTGACCAAAATTTGATCCAAATTTTCAACAGTTTGAATTTAGTATATGTAGATAAGATGAATATTTGCTATATTTTGATATAAGATAGATGACAAACTTTAATCCAATTTTTTAACAATTTGAATTTAATATATATAGATAAAATGAATATTTGCTATATTTTGATATAAGATAGATGGATGAGAAGCTTAATTCGTTTTCAGTAATCCAAATTTTCAACAATTTGAATTTAATATATATAGTTAAATGAATATTTCGTATATTTTGATAGAAGATAGATGGACGAGAAGGTTAATCCGTTTTCAGGAATTTCCTTTGGTTTAATGTGAATGGTGTTAATACCAAGACTTGAAGACGCTTTCAAGATAAGATAAAATTCAGGATATATTTTCGTATTTTCGTTTTCATTCTAAAAATCAGTCTTTTTATTGAGGCGGACCGAGCTAATATTTTTTTTCGCCTTCTTTCTTATTCACTGACTTACCTACCGATGTTTATTGATTTATTTGTTTGTTTATTAATTTGTTTATTCATCTGCCCCGTCCCTCTGTTCATCCATTTATCATCTATTTTTATTTACTTGTCTATTCATCCATCCATCCATTCATTATCTAATTAATTAATTAATTCATCCGTCCATTAATTAATTCGCTAATTAATTAATTAACTCATCCATCCATCTATCCATTCATTCACTCACTCTTTTATCTATTTTTCTCTCTCTTTCTTTCTCTACATATCTCCCTTCCTTCCTTCTCTATCTCTCCCGCCTTTCTCCTACGTCTCCCTCCGTCCTTCCCTCCATCTTTCCCTCCCTCTCCCAC
>NC_091574.1:31580103-31582603 GCF_042767895.1 Penaeus vannamei | reverse complement strand
TTAAGTCATTCATTCATTCATTCGGTCTGTCAGACGACCGGTTGGTCAGTCAGTCTCTCTCTCTCTCTTTCTTTTTCGCTGTCTCTCTCTCTCTCTCTCTCTCTCTCTCTCTCTCTCTCTCTCTCTCTCTCTCTCTCTCTCTCTCTCTCTCTCTCCCTCTCTCTCCTTCCCTCCCTCCCTCCCTCCCTCCCTCTCCCTCCCTCCTCCCTCCCTCCCTCCCTCTCTCTCTCCGCGATTCATCCGCCCTCTCTGTCTCTTTTCTTTCTCCATCCACCGCTATTATTTTCTTCTTCCATTTTTTGGTTCGAAATCCATCGGCCAGTCATGGATTCCGACGCCGCCTTGTTGAGCCTTAATGCACAGCCCAAGGACGCCGCGCTCTGCAACTTCCCGCGATGCACAAAATCCCTTGCAACACGGATCATGATAGCCCCTCCCTCACCCTGTCCGACCCCCCTCCCTCCCCCTGTTCAACCCCCTCCCTCCCCCTGTCTTCTCCCCTCTTCCCTCCTGTCCGACCCCCCCCCCCCCCCCTTCAGCATATCCGCCTCCTCCCCCCCTTCCCCCTTATCCACCCTCCCTCCCTCCTGTCCACCCCTCACCCCCCTGTCCACTCTCCTTCCCCCTATCCACCCTCCCTCCCTCCTGTCCACCCTCACCCCTGTGTCCACTCTCCTTCCCCCTATCCACCTCCTTCACCCCCTATCCGCTCCCCCTTCCCCCTATACAACCTCTCCTTCCCCCTATCCCCCCCCTTCACGCTGTCCGCCCCACCCTACCCCCCACCCTTCACCATGTCCCGCCTCCCCCCCTACCCCCACACCCTTCACCATGTCCGCCTCCCCCCTACCCCCCACCCTTCAGCATATCCGCCTCCTCCCCCCTTCACCCTGTCCACCCACCCCCACCCCCTCCCCCCATGAAGGATGAGCCAACCCCAGGCTGTTGGTATTGGGTCAGGATTGTTGAAGAGAATGATCTGATGACCTTATGGCGACTGCAGCGAAACATGTTGAAGAGTGGGTTGGGTTGAATGTCTTCCGAGCGCTCTGTCTTCTGTGTTATTCTTCCTGATTCTCTCCCCCTCTGTCTGGATGTCTGTTTGTGTGTGTGTTTGTCTGTGTCAGTCTGTCAGTTTGTCTGTCTGTCTGTCTATTTGTCGTTCTCTCTCTCATTTTATCTCTCGCTTTTATTTTTCTCTCTCTTCTATCACTCTTTCTTTTTCTATTTGCTTATCCTCTGCGTGATCATCTCTTTTGCACCAGTTCTCCTATTTGTTCTCTATCCCTCTGTCTGTCTGTGTGTGTGTTTGTCTGTGTCAGTCAGTCAGTCAGTCAGTTTCTCTGTCTGTTTATCTATCTGTCTTTCTCTCATTTTATCTTTCGTTTTTATTTTCCTCTCTCTTCTATCACTCGATTTTTTTTTCTATTTACTTATTCTCTCCGTCATCATCTCTTTTGCACCAGTTCTCCTATTTGTTCTCTATCCCTCTGTCTGTTTGTGTGTGTGTGTTTGTCTGTGTCAGTCAGTCAGTTAGTTGGTCTGTCTGTCTATCTATCTGTCTCTCTCTCTTTTTATCTTTCGCTTTTATTTTCCTCTGTCTCCTATCACTCGAATTTTATTTCTATTTACTTATCCTCTCCGTTATCAAGTTTTCCTTATTTGTTCTCTATCCCTATGTTTGTCTGTTTGTATGTTTGTCTGTGTCAGTCAGTCAGTTAGTCTGTCTATCTATCTCTCTCTCTCTCATTTCATCTCTCATTCTTATTTTCCTCTCTCTCCTATTACTCGCCTTATTTGTTCTCTCTCCCTCGTCAGTAAAAAACAATGACACAAACAGCTGATGTAGTGAAAGTTATAATACTAATACATTATATCTCCCAACATTTAACTTTCAATTCTATAATTCCAATATACTCTAACGTCTCGGCCAGATGCAGTCTTTGTATGGAGAAATGTTTATATTAATACTTCGTAAGAAAGTTGATGCTTCAAGATGTTTAAAGAATGTCCAAGTATGATGGCGAAATGAAAGGAAAAATAGAGTAGTTTTTTTCTTATTTGGATAATTAAGCTGTTCTTGACAGTGCGTTGTATACGTTTGAAGAATGTATAATATTTACAGGTATGGATAATGCATAATTTTATACCATCGATTCTGCAGGTTTTATATTCATCATATTTTTTATTGTGGTTTAATCAGTCATTTTATTTTGGTGTAATCAGTCATTTTATTGTGGTTTAATCAGTCATTTTATTGTGGTTTAATCATATCATTCTTTAAGTTCGAATGATAATTCTTGCCCGAAGAAAATGCTAAATTTCAGCCGAACTCACAAAGTGGCGGGAAATTTGAAAATCCTGACAATTGTTTTCCGAATTAACAATTGCTATTGTGGGTTCTTTTTATTGGTGTAACAGTCTTCGTTTATGTACGCAACGCCTGGGAATTGTACATCCCTTGCAGCCTTTACTTTCGATATTGGTCTCGTAAAAAAAA
>NC_091574.1:31560103-31570103 GCF_042767895.1 Penaeus vannamei | reverse complement strand
TTATGTCTGTATTGTTTACAATGTTTTGAAAGCCGTATGAACTTTTGACCTTTCACCTTTAGCCTCCTAACAAAACTCTTTGTCTCATCTAATCTAGTCACTTATCCAACCCGACGTGCCAATAAGCAACGGAATTATATAACAAGGATAAATCTTAAAAAAAAGAAATCAGCAAAACTAACATGTTTTAGCGAGGTATCCCACGCTCATCGAGGCTGAAGAAAAACGCTATTGATCTTCTGACTCCCGTAAGAAGTACCTCTCTTGGGGACCGCTTGACAGGCTTCTCCCGCTGTCAAGAAGTCCTCTCTCGGGTACCGCTTGACAGGCTCCTCCCGCTGTCAAGAAGTCCTCTCTCGGGTACCCCTTGACAGGCTCCTCTCGCTGTCAAGAAGTCCTTTCTCGGGTACCGCTTGACAGGCTCCTCTCGCTGTCAAGAAGTCCTCTCTCGGGCACCGCTTGACAGGCTCCTCTCGCTGTCAAGAAGTCCTCTCTCGGGCACCGCTTGACAGGCTCCTCCCGCTGTCAAGAAGTCCTCTCTTGGGTACCGCTTGGCAGGCTCCTCTCGCTGTCAAGAAGTCCTCTCTCGGGCACCGCTTGACAGGCTTCTCCCGCTGTCAAGAAGTCCTCTCTTGGGTACCGCTTGACAGGCTCCTCCCGCTGTCAAGAAGTCCTATCTCGGGCAGCGCTTGACAGGCTCCTCCCGCTGTCAAGAAGTCCTCTCTCGGGCACCGCTTGACAGGCTCCTCTCGCTGTCAAGAAGTCCTCTCTCGGGCACCGCTTGACAGGCTCCTCCCGCTGTCAAGAAGTCCTCTCTCGGGTACCGCTTGACAGGCTCCTCCCGCTGTCGAGGAGTCCTCTCTCGGGTACCGTTTGACAGGCTCCTCTCGCTGTCAAGAAGTCCTCTCTCGGGCACCGCTTGACAGGCTCCTCCCGCTGTCAAGAAGTCCTCTCGGGCACCGCTTGACAGGCTCCTCCCGCTGTCAAGAAGTCCTCTCTCGGGCACCGCTTGACAGGCTCCTCCCGCTGTCAAGAAGTCCTCTCTCGGGTACCGCTTGACAGGCTCCTCCCGCTGTCAAGAAGTCCTCTCTCGGGCACCGCTTGACAGGCTCCTCCCGCTGTCAAGAAGTCCTCTCTCGGGCACCGCTTGACAGGCTCCCCCCTCTGTCAAGAAGTCCTCTCTCGGGCACCGCTTGACAGGCTCCTCCCGCTGTCAAGAAGTCATTTCTCGGGTACGGCTTGACAGGCTCCTCCCGCTGTCGAGAAGTCCTCTCTCGGGCACCGCTTGACAGGCTCCTCCCGCTGTCAAGAAGTCCTCTCTCGGGCACCGCTTGACAGGCTCCTCCCGCTGTCAAGAAGTCCTCTCTCGGGCAAAGCTTGACAGGCTCCTCCCGCTGTCAAGAAGTCCTCTCTCGGGCACCGCTTGACAGGCTCCTCTCGCTGTCAAGAAGTCCTCTCTCGGGCACCGCTTGACAGGCTCCTCCCGCTGTCAAGAAGTCCTCTCTCGGGTACCGCTTGACAGGCTCCTCTCGCTGTCAAGAAGTCCTCTCTCGGGCACCGCTTGACAGGCTCCTCCCGCTGCCAAGAAGTCCTCTCTCGGGCACCGCTTGACAGGCTCCTCCCGCTGTCAAGCCGTTTCGACTCTTGCTTTCTGGCTTTCACTTTCCTGTTGATTGCACTCTGATCGCGGTCCAGAAGGAGTCAGATCCTGAAGCGATCTTTCCTTTCTTTCCTTTCATCTGTCTTTGTCTATCTACGTATGTTCTTATCTGTTTGTTTTATCTATTTGTTCCTGTTTATCTGTGTTTGTTAGATATTTATATTTTTCTGATTATCTGTTTTTATTAAATATTTTCATTTGTTTCTGTTTATCTATTTTTGTTAAATATTTACATTTGTTCAGGTTTATCTATTTTTGTTAATTATCTACATTTGTTCCTGTTTATCTATTATTATTTTTTTATACTTGTTCCCTTTATCTGTCTCTTTCTTTTTATCTATTAAAAGATTCCATCTATCATTTATGCTGTTTATGTTTTTTTTATATCTTTCTATTCATCTATCTTATTTTTTCTTTAATTTTCCAATATGTTCCATTTATCAATTTCTTCCCTTTATCCTTCTCTTTCTGTTAATTTATTTTTTTCTGGTTCTCGTGGGATTCAGAATAATCAAACGATGCATGAATTTCAGGTCTTCCTGAACTAATAATACCAAGGACAAAATAACAGTCTCGGACTTATATGACTAGACAGGTGCAGATTGGGACAGCTGGGGCCTTGTTTTTCTTTCTGCTTTTTCCCCCTCTATCACTCTCACTCTCTCTCTCATTCTCTCATTCTCTCTTTCTCGTTCGCTCACTCTCTCTCTCTCTTTCTTTCTTGTTCGATCTGTATCTGCATTTACTTTCCCGCTTTTCCGTCTCTCCTCTCTCTCTCTCTCTCTCTCTCTCTCTCTCTCTCTCTCTCTCTTTCCCTCCTTCTCTCTCTCTCTCTCTCTCTCTCTCCCCTCTCTCTCTCTCTCTCTCTCTCTCTCTCTCTCTTTCTCTCTCTCCCTCTCCCCCCCCCACTCTCTCTCTCTCTCTGTTCCTCTCTCCCTGTGGTAAGGATGGTATCAGAGACCCAATCACTTTCAATTTCTTCAACTGGCTTACTGGAAATCTATTTTAAGTTTGGAATTTCTTGTGACAGCATTTCTTTCCTTGTATATAATGTGGCCTTCGTGTTCATGACTGTTTGGACGCTTCTGTACATGGCTGTGTTTGGTTCACGAGTAATAGAGAAATTCTGATTGCTGTGCAGGGAATAAGTTGTCAAAGATGCTATACTCTGGGCTTTCCTTTTTATTATCATTGTTATTATTATCATTATGATTGTTATTGTTGTTCTTGTTATCACTGTTATTATTATTGTTATTATTATCATTATTATTATTATTATTATCATTATTATTATCATTACTACTTTTTTTTTGTTATCATAATCATAATATTATTATTGCTATTATTACTGTTATTATTATCAGTAGTAGTAGTGGTATCATTATTATCATCATTACAATTATCATTATTATTATTGTCATTATCATTATTATTATTATTGTTATAATTAATATCATTGTTATTATTATGATTTTCCTTCTTTTTCGCTTTCTTTTTTCTTTTTTAAAAATTTCTTCCTATTTTTCTTTTCTGTTTTTTGTACTTGTTCTTGTTTTTTTCCTTCATCTTATTTTTTTCTAATTCCATTTCTTGTTCTCGTTCTTGTTCTTCTTCATCTTCTACACGTTTTCCTTTTTCTTCTCCGTCATTTTTTCTTATCTTTCTTCCCTTTCTATTTATCCTTTTCTTCTTTTCCTTCTTCTTCTTCATCTCCTCCTTCTCCTTCTCGCTCTCTTCTTCTTCCTCTTCTCCGTCATCTTATGAGAGCCTTTCTTATCTCTCTTCCCCTTCTTATCTACTTCTTCTTCATCTCCTCTTTCTCCTTCTCCTTCTCCTTCTCGCTCTTGTTCTTCTTCTTCCTCTTCTCCGTCATCTTTTGAAAGCCTCATGGACTGTACACGACTGGAAACCATACAACCTGTTCCAGTTGCTACAATCAGGTTTTGTCATCAGAATTTATTGCGCAGCTATTGTAATAAAAGAAGAAAAGAGAGAGGGAAAGAAGGGGAAAAGAGTGAGAGAGAAAAGGGAAAAGAGAGAGAAAAAAGGAAAAAGAGAGAGAGAATGAAGAGAAAATGAGAGAAAAAAAGAGAAAATGAGAGAGAAAAAAGGGAAAAAGAGAGAAAAAAGGGAAAGAGACGAGAAATAAAAGGAAAAAGGGAGAGAGAGAAAAAGAAAAAGAGAGAAAAAAAAGGGAAAAAGAGATCGAGAAAAAAGAGAAAGAGAGAGAGAGAAAAAGGGAAGAAAGAGAGAGAGAGAGAGAAACAATTTTCATCACGCGAAAGTGAAAATTCCTAGGTATTTACAGTAAATCCGGTTTAGGGCAAATTGGAAAACAAATTGCAAAAGAAAGAAAGGAAAGAAAAAAGACGATAAAAAACCGCGAAAGAAAGAAAAAATAAAAAAAGAGAAGAAAAAAAAGACGACAGAAAAAAAAAAACACGCGAAAGAAAAAATATATAAAGAAGAAAAAAAGACGTTAGAAAAAAACACACAAGATAAAAAAACAAAGACAAAAAACGAAAAGAAGAAAAAAATTAAGAATATAAAAAACCTCAAGAAAAAAATGAATGACTCGTTTTCATTGGGGAAACGGATAAGAATTCTTGCCAGAGCATCCGAACTCTAACCCGGAGATAAACCACACCTCTTATCCTCTTATCTCTCTCTCTCTCTCTCTCATTCTCTCTCCCTCTCCCTTCCCCCTCTCTCTTTCTTTCTCTTTCTCTCTCTCTCATTCTTTCTTTGTTCCTCTCTCTCTTTCTTTCTCTTTCTCTCATTCTTTCTTTGTTTATCTCTCTCTTTCTTTCTCCTTCTCTCTCTCTCCCTTCCCCCTCTCTCTTTCTTTCTCTTTCTCTCTCTCTCATTCTTTGTTTGTTCCTCTCTCTCTTTCTTTCTTTTTCTCTCTCTCTCACTCTCCCTCTCCCTCCCCCCTCTGTCTTTCTTTCTCTTTCTCTCTCTGTCTCCCTCTCCCTCCCCCCTCTTTCTTTCTTTCTCTTTCTCTCTATCTCATTCTTTCTTTGTTCCTCTCTCTCTTTCTCTCTCTTTCTTTCTCTCATTCTCTCTTCCTCTCCCTCTCCCCATCTCTCTTTCTTTCTCTTTCTCTCTCTCTGCTTTAAGGATGATATCAGAGACCTAATCACTTTCGATTTCTTATGCTAGCTTACTAGAAATCTATTTTAAGTTTGGAATTTCTTGTGACTGCATTAATCTTTTCCCCTTTCCAGTCAAATCATTTTCCTCTTCTTTCTCCTCTCTACGTCCCTTTTCTCTTCTTCCCCTTTCCACTTTCCTTATTCTCCTTTATTCTTACCTTTTTCTTATTCCCTAATTCTTCTCTTCCTTCATCTTTCCAATTCCCTTATTTTCATCTTATTTCCCCTTTCCCCTTCCCTTATTCTTCTCTTCCTTCTTCTTTCCCATTTCTTTATTCTCCTCTTCCTTCCCTTTCACTTTCTTCCATTCTCCATTTCTTCCCCTTTCCAATCAAATTATTCTCCTCTCTACTTCCCTTTTCTCTTCTTCCCTCTTCCACTTTCCTTATCTTACCTTTTCCAATTCCCATTTCTCCTCTTCGTTCCCCTTTTCTTATTCTCCTTCATCTTACCCTTTCCAATTAAATTATTTTCAACTTTCTACTTCTCTTTTCACTTCTTCCCTCTTTCACTTCCTTATCTTACCTTTATCTTACGTTTTCCAATACCCTTTTCTCCTCTTCCTTCACCTTTCCACTTTCCCTATTCTCCTTTATCTTACCCTTTCCAATTCCCTAATTCTTCCTCTTCTTCCACTTTCCTTATTCTCCTTTATCTTACCCTTTCCAATTCCCTAATTCTTCGCGAGGTTGCTTCGTCAAGACTTCCGGAAGCTCAGTGGATCGTCTCAAGACATGTGAAATCCTTGAACCGAAGATCTCATGTCAATTTTAAGAGAACCTTCACCGTCTTGTTTTTTTTTTTTTTTTTTTTTTTTTTTTAGGAAGGAAGAGAGGAATTAAAAGAGGTGTTTGTTTGGTTTGTTAGTGTGTTTGAATTGTTGTTTGTTTGTTTGTTCCTGTGTTTTGTTAGGTTGTTGCTTTCTTACTTAGTGTGTTATGGCGGATTTGAGAGAGAGAGAGAGAGAGAGAGAGAGAGAGAGAGAGAGAGAGAGAGAGAGAGAGAGAGAGAGAGAGAGAGAGAGAGAGAGAGAGAGAGAGAGAGAGAGAGAGAGGGGGGGGGGGGGAGGTCACACAGGTCGATATAAGGACACCAACTGGAAAAAGTAAGAATTAAAAGCAGACATAAAACAAAAGATAAACAAATCCAACATGCGAACACAAGCACACACACAAACAACGAATACTAACAACAACAAACGGGATATCATCCAACACACGAATTCATGAACAAATTAGACCAATGAGCTGAACAAACTGAACAAAAGTTTAAAACGCAATGAATGAGAGATGATAAGAGAGAGAGAAGAGATAAGAGAGAGACAGATAGAGGAACATAGAGGGAGAAAGGGAGACAGAGAGAGATAGAGAGAAAGAAGAGATAGGAGAGAGAGAAGAGATAAGAGAGAGTGAAGAGATGAGAGAGAGAGAAGAGATAAAAGAGAGAGATAGAGACAGAAGGAGAGAGAAGAGATAAAAGAGAGAGATAGAGATAGAAGGAGAGAGGCCAGATGAAGGCACGCACGCTCAAAAAAAATCCCAGACCAATTTTCCGACAAACGTTAATTAAATGTTTCGTCAATCTAGACGTCGACATTTTCACGTAAACGCTCTCTCTCTTTCAGGGCTCTAGTGCATTTTAGTGAAGATATCGATGTTAATGATAAAAGCTTTAAGTCAGCAAATTATTTGATAAACGTAATTAGTCTGAGATCCCCCCCTTGGCGTACTCCATTCCTTCTCTCTATCCTTTCCATGTATCTCTTCTTCCCTCTGTCCACCCCTGCCTCTCTCGACCACCCCTACCCACCCATTTCACCTACCCTACTTCCCTTTACGTGCCCATTCCTTCCCCCTACCCACTCCTCCTATCTCTTCTTCCCTCTCTCGACCCTCCCTACCCACCCATTTCACCTTCCCTACTTCCCTTTACGTGCCCATTCCTTCCCCCTACCCACTCTTACCCTCTTCTCCCTTAACCCACCCTATACCCATATATCTCCACCCTCGCTGAATTCGTCATTGAAGAAACCGTCACACTTATTCATCAACTTCAACCGCCATCTATAACACGAGGATTGATTTATTCACGTGAATGTACTTTCTCTCGTGACTATATCATTATTATTATCATTATCATTAAATTATCATTGCTATTAGTATCATTATCATTATCATTAAATGGAAGATATTGTTGTCAATGGAAGATATCGTTGTTAAAGCTTAAATCAACAAAGTATTTAATAAATCGCTATGGTGGAGGTGGTGGTAGAAGGGGGGGAGGGGTATGGAGGGGGGAGGTATGGGTATATGGATGTATGTTTGAAAGGGCAAGAAGGGCATACCCACATGCCCCCCCCCCTCCCCACCCACGCTGAATTCGCCACTGAAGAAATACTCACATTAGGACATTTGAGAACATTGGGACATTCTTTGGTTGACTCACTGCGGTGTCCTGTTGGTGAGTCGCTTTGGTGTTGTTAGCATGGTTATTATTATGATTATCTTCGTCCTTGTTATTATTACTTTATTTTTTTCTCCTACTCTTCCCTTCGTATGTTTTCTCGTCTTCCTTGTCCTCCTTCTCGTCCTCCTCCTCTTCTTCCTAGTCCTCATTCTCGTCCTCTTTTCGTCTTTCTTCTCGTCGTCTTGGTCTTCCTCGGCTTCCTGGTCCTCCTCATCTTCCTCGTCCTCCTCGTCTTCCTCGTCTTCCTCGTCCTCCTCCTCTTCCTCCTATTTTTCTTCTGCCTCCTCCATCATACTACTACTACTGATAGTGATAGTGATAACAGTAATAGTGATAACAATAAAGATAACGGTAAAATTGATAATGATAATGATGATGATAGTGGTAGTAATGATAATGAGGATAATGCTAATAATAATGCTAATAATGATAATAATAAAAACAATTACAAGGATAATGATGAAATAATAATAATGATAACGATAGTATTAATGATAATGATAGTGATAACAATAAAGGTAATAATAATGATAATAATAATAACAATGTTAATAATAATGAAAATTATGATAATGACAGCAATATTAATAATGACAATGATAATAATAATAATAGTAATAATAATAATAATAACAACAACAATGATAATGACTGTGATGATAATGATGATATCAGTAATCATTATAATAAAGATAATAGTAATAAAAAAATTCAAGCAGGTAGTGACAGCAGGCGGTCATGTCGCAAGGTTGACCCTCAACGGATGAGCCACGTGACCTTTGACCTATGAGCGGACTCCCGAAGCTGAACCTCTGACCTATGGCGAGGAGTTGCTTCAAACGAGACAAAAAAATGGAACATCGTGTTGTTTTATGGTGGTTTGGGGGATGGAGGTGGTGGTGGTAGGGGTGGTGGTAGTGGTAGGGGGTGGAGGGGGGTGGAGGTGGTGGTAGAGGGTGTGTGTGTGTGTGTGTGTGTGTGTGTGTGTGTGTGTGTGGAGGGGAGATATGGGTGTATCTTTAAATATATTTAAATATATTTAAATGTATGTTTAAATGTATGTTTGAAAGGGCAAGAAAGGGGTTTACATCTTCACCACTATCTCCACCACCACCACCATAATCATCACCATCACCATCACCAAAATACCCACACCAACCCCCCCTCACCCCCCCCTCACCCCATCCCCACCCCCACCCCCATCCCCATCCCCACCCCCACCCCCATCCTCACTCCACCCCCCACCCCACCCCATCCCCATCCCCAACCTCCCACCCCACCCCCACCCCCATCCCCACCCCCACCCCACCCCCCTCCCCCCATCCTCACTCCACCCCATCCCCACCCTCCCACCCCCACCCCCATCCTCACTCCACCCCCCTCTCCCCACCCCACCCCCACCCCTCGGTATTCCCCAAACAGTACAAGGCTACAGGATACTAAGAACCAGTTTAATAGGATGTAGGAGACAGCGTCGGACAAGGAGGATGTAGAGCGGAGAGGAAGTGAAGGGGAAGGAAAGGGGAGAATAGAGGAATTGGAGAGGGGAATAGGGAGAGGAGATTGAAGGAAGGGGAAAGGGGAAGGAAAAGGGGAATAGGGGAAGTGGAGAGGGGAGAGGAAGTGAAGGGGAAGGAAGGGGGAGAATAGGGGACTTGGAGAGGGGAATAGGGAGAGGAGAATGAAGGAAGGGGAGAGGGAAAGGAAGAGGAGAATAGGGGAAGTGGAGAGGGGAGGGGAAGTGAAGGGGAAGGAAGGGGGAGAATAGGGGAATTGGAGAGGGGAAGGGAGAGGAGAATAAGGAAAGGGGAAAGGGGAAGGAAGAGGAGAATAAGGGAAGGGAAAAGAGAAAGATCAAGAAGATGGAAATAAATTAGCAGAATGAGGAATAAGAAAAGGAAGAGGAATAGGAGAAAATGTAGACGAGAACGAGTTAGAGGAGAATGAGAAAAAAAAACATTAGTAAAATAAATAAAAGAAAATAAAAATTAAATGACAATAATAAACAAAGACATGAAAAAGAAAGAAAAACAATAGTGATTGTTTAGAACAAATAAATGTACTAGACAACAAAGACCATATAGCACTAAAGCAAAAAAAAGAAAAAAAAGAAAAAAAGAAAAAAAAGAAGCGGGAATGTAGAAAGACGATATAAGATTAAATCTCCAATACATAAATACAACAAAAGATGAAAAAAACAATAACAATAATAAATGTAGTATATATAAAAAAACAAAAGAAATTACTTTCATATATCTTTGTAGCGCTAAAAAATATATGTATTTAAATGCAAGATATCAAAGTCTCTTATTGTAAAATCTCTCGCTTTTCCTTCGTTTTTTTCCTGTTCTTATCATTAACAATGTGGTTTATTTTCTTGGTCATCGTGACACACGAATTTCTAAACTCGTACAATAAGAAATCGTAGCACACACACACACACACACACACACACACACACACACACACACACACACACACACACACACACACACACACACACACACACACACACACACACACACACACACACACACACACACACACACACACACACACACACACACACACACACACACACGTACATACATTAGATCGATCATGTAAACATCCTGATATTCCTTTAATTGAAAACGGGCAGCGTATTTTTGGGTAAACTATTATAAACTGACGGAACACGTATAATTTATTTAATATCAAGGAAAATATACACACACAC
>NC_091574.1:31550103-31555103 GCF_042767895.1 Penaeus vannamei | reverse complement strand
TGAAAGTGTTTTGTATATCGAAATAAAAATATTCTTAAAGTGTCGAAATATAAGTATTCTTAAAGTGGAGTTCTGAGAGTATGTTCTATATGTTGAAAAGAAATAATTCTTAAAGGGAAGTTTTGAGTGTTTTATATGTTAGAAAAAAGAATATTCTTAATTTGACGTTTAAGAGTGTGTTTTATGGGAAAATCTGTAACAGGAACAACGAAGAGAAGGACAAGAAAACACACGAATATCCATATTCGTGTGTTTTCTTGTCCTTTCCTTCGTTGTTCCTGCTGCAATCTGTTCGTCGTGAATTCCACACATGGACAAATCTGTAAGTTTAATTCTGATCATGTATGACGGTAAAGATGATTACATACTAAAACTAGATGATAAATCGAAAATAAAATCAATATCTTTCAGAAGAATATAATGTGCATTCGCTACGACAGAGGTTAACTACCGTATTATCATTTGCTAACTGCTGTTGCCTCTTTTGGTGATCAGTGCTTTGGCCTTGGGTGTCCAGTTACGAGGTTACCTAGGTACTGTGGGATAAACAAAGGAAAATTAGAAGGAAAACAGGAAAGCACACACAAACACATACACACGTACACTCATACAGATGGAAATAAACACATACAATATGACGCACACACACACACACACACACACTCATGCAAATGAACATAAACACATACACCACAACACACATACACACACGCATACACAAACACACACACACACTCATGCAAATGAACAGACACATACACCACGACACACATACGCACACACAAACACACACTAACACGCTCACACACATGACATTAACCATAAATGCGCACGTGTGTGTGATGTATATGTTTATGACGAAGAAGAAGAAGAAGGAAAAAAACGAATAAAATAGAGCAGAAAATAACATCCCTTCTTCTTTTCATAAAACCATCGTCTATATGAGTCCACATCCCAACATGGGGCTTCACGTGGGCGGTAAAAGAGCCTAAAGCTTTCTCCGCCTCATGGCAATGATGAGGCAGAAGCTCACACTCCCCCCCACTCCCTCCCGTGCCCCCCATCCCCCCCCTGCCCCCCGACCAGACCCATGGAACCCCCATGGCACGAGGAATTACCATGGGGAACATTGCGTTACCATGGGATACCCAGATTAAAAATTATTTTTTTTTTCTATCTTACTCATTGGTGTAGAAGAATGAGGCGGAGGGGGGAGGGGAGGAGGGTAGGTAGATGGATAAAAGGAGAATTGTAAATAGATTGGTCGAGCATAATAGTACAGGTGGGTAGAGATTAGATTGATAGACGGGTAGATAGATAGTTGGACAGACGGGAAGTTGGGTAGGCAAAGAGAAACACAAATAGATAGACAGATAAACAAACAGATAGGTAGACAGAGACGGATAGACAGGGAGAAAAAAGAAGTAGACAGATAGACAGGGAGAAAAAAGAAGTAGACAGATAGACAGAGAAATAGACAGGCAAATAAACAGGGAAACAGACAGATAGATAAACGAAGAAATAGACAGATAAACAGATAATCATAGAAATAGACAGATAGATAAACAGAGAAATATAGACAGATAAGCAGAGAAATAGACAAATAAACATAGAAACAAACAGATAGACAGATAAACAGGGAAATAGACAGACAGATAAACAGAGAAATAGACATAGATAAACAGAGAAACAGACAGACGTATAAACAAAGAAATAGACAAATAGACAGATAAACAGAGCAAAATACACACGACCAAGGAGAGAGGAAAACCCAGCATTGCGCCACATATATTTTTCTTCTTCCTTTTGGATGTAAAGCGCATCTTTTTTACACCCTTTGATCCATCCCGCCCTATCTCCCTCTGGGATGAAACTCCATTCTCCCTCACGACCGCAACTGGTGCCTGATGGAACGACCCCCTCTCCTATTCTACGACCGTGTACTACTCAAGGTCGTTCCACTACTCGAGGGTATCTGAATGGCCTTTCCCCCCCCCCCCCCCCTTTCTACGATCTCTAATACTCGAGGTTATCCTAAACGACTCTTTGTAACTACTCTACGACTTTGCACTACTTATGGCTATTCTAACGACCCCTAAAACATCCCGCTACGACCCATAACTATCCAGGACTATCCTAACGACCTCTTTCCTCCCCTATAACCTCCTACTACCCAAGGCTTGCCTAACGACCTACCTTTCTCCTCCCCTACGACCCCCCCCCCACTACCCAAACTTATCCTACGACCCCCCTCGCCCCCCCCCTACGACCACCCACAACCCCAAACCCATCCTTCCGACCCCCCTCGCCCCCTAACGACCTCTCACGACCCAAACCTATCCTTACGACCCCCCCTCGCCCCCCCTACGACCCAAAACTATCCCAAAGACCCCCCTCTAACCCCTCCAATACGACCCCCCCCACCACCCCTCCCCCGACGACCTCCTCCAACCACCCAAGACAATCCCAAAATCTCAAGAACATCTTCCTTCTCACGTTATATTCTTCCTTAAATTCCCTCCCACTCCCCCCTCCTCCCCTCGACCCCACCCACTCCCCCTCCTCTCCACCCGCCAAAAAACGAAGAAAAAGGAAAAATACATTTCTTTCCATTGAAGATGACTCTGAGCGTATTACCTTCTGCGATATGATATCTACATTCACGTCTTTTTGTAATCAAGTGTGGAAAACGTGAGGTCGTGTTAACATCATGTCTGTGGTTAACAAATTCGGAGAGAAGTAACATGATTTTTTTTCTTTTTTTTTAAAGGGGGCGGTGCTTATTTTCGAAAGAGAAAGGGAGAGAGAGAGGGGGGGAGGGAGGGAGGGAGGGAGGGAGAGAGAGAGAGAGAGAGGAGAGAGAGAGAGAGAGAGAGAGAGAGAGAGAGAGGGGTGGGAGAGAGAGAGAGGGAGGGAGGGAGGGAGGGAGGGAGAGAGAGAGAGAGAGAGAGAGAGAGAGAGAGAGAGAGAGAGAGAGGGAGAGGGAGAGAGAGAGAGAGAGAGAGAGAGAGAGAGAGAGAGAGAGAGAGAGAGAGAGAGAGAGAGAGAGAGAGAGAGAGAGAGAGAGAGAGAGAGAGAGAAGTAGAAAGATAGAGATGAATAGATAGACAGATAGATAGATAAGGAGAGAGAGAGATACATGCATGTGTGTATGAGAATAAGATTAAGAAACAGACACTGAAACATGGAGATATAAAAAAGAAAAAAGAAAAAAAGAAAGACAGAATCCAAATCACGCCCTTGAACTTTGGTCCATTAAACACACCTTTTGTCAAGAGGTAATTATCGATTTTCCCTGTTTCTTCCCCAATTTTCATTTCCTGCGAATTCACGTTCTACAAACTCAACGTAATTTGACATCCTACACAGAATTAAAACCAATTTAACACTAACATGACAGTAACTTTTCGACCGTTGAAGAGATTACAAGGGTAAGGTTAAACTCGAATGAAAGAAAACGAAAGTGGATTAAAAAGAAAAAAAGAAAACGTGACTACAACAGAAAACGAGGTAATTTATGGTAAACAATAAGAAAAAGCCTAATGATTTGAAAATGCATGCCCGTATCAAGGCTAATATCGAGAGAAATTCGAATATCTGAAGCGTTACTCCTCGTCTGGGCTTGGGTAATGGGTTAAGGTTTCCCAAGCGGAATTTATTGCCTTAATCAGTTGGGTAACAAGGGCAAAACAGAGGGATTAGGAAGACATGTTTACTAACCTTTCGCTGTCCTTTTAAAACCTTATATAAACGTCATTGGAATGTGTAATTTTACAAGGCTAAACATATAAGCAAATCAAAAGATGAATATACAAATTGATATGATTCGGATTATATTTTTCCTCGAGATATGAAATTACAAATTGAATATGAAAACCGATCCATCATACGTCGGCGAGCAAGCGCTCATCTGGTAATGAACGGGTATCGATTTATCAAATATTACACGGATCTTTTCTCTTCTTCTCTCACTCAGGTAAAATGTTGAAGTCGTGTTGCACGTGCAAGGGGGTAGCATGTGGGGTCGTTCCTCTCGGGCTACGACCAGGTGAGTTCCGGCACGACTCTCCAGGGTTCTTGATGTTGAGAGCTCGTGAAGGTTCGATGCGAAGGTAAGTTTGTTGATATGTTTATTCGCATATATATATATATATATATATATATATATATATATATATATATATATATATATATATATGTATATATATATACATATACATATACAGGGATTAAATACACAGATAGGCACACATAAACACATATACACACACACGCAAACATGCAGGCGCGCACACACACACACACACACACACACACACACACACACACACACACACACACACACGACACACACACACACACACACACACACACACACACACACACACACACACACACACACACACACACACACACACACGACGCACGCATTATGTATCTTTTTATACTCACGTAGGAACTGATATTTATCCACCGTATGATGCAAAATATTGATTTTTTTAATGATTGAAGATCGATATTGATAAATAGTTGAATTAACGCAAGTCACGTTTCCGATACACGTCATCCACATTATTCATTTTTTCTCTTTATTATGATTTTTAGTTTGGACATTTATAGAGCAATCTGAATGACTTACTCTCTGTATAGCAAGTCATAAAATATACATAAATAGAAAGTGAAAAGGAAGGAAAATGCTAAAATGGATAAAATCTGATGAATAAGATACTTTTTCTTCGAATCTCGGAAACGGAATCGGTGGAATAAATCTGTCATAGGACACCGATTTCGTAACGCCAAGGGAACCTATATAAACAGATTATCGTCCTTTTTTTTTTACATTTATTTAACATTATCTCTTCCTTATTTTTATCTTTGTTGGAGAAAAAGGTACATGTCAATATATAGGAATGCGAGTTGGTTGTTTGTGAGCGCGCGTAGGCATGTGTATGTAAATGTACGTGTTCATGTGCATATATATATATGTACATTTTTACACC
>NC_091574.1:31535103-31540103 GCF_042767895.1 Penaeus vannamei | reverse complement strand
AGCATCACTTTCTCCCGCGCGCGAGTGTGGGAGGGAGAAAGAGAATTTGTCTCCGTGGCTGGTTCTCCTTCTTGCATTCTAATTTTTCTCCCGTTTAAGGGTTGGGTTTTGTAGGGAAGATCTCTTTTAAGACGCTGGGAAGAAACTATTTTTCTTCCGTTTAAGTGTATTTTTCCCCTGTTTGTGTTGGGTTTTGCAGGGAAGATCTCTTTTAAGACGCTGGGAAGAAACTATTTTTTCCCCTGTTTAAGGGTTGGGTTTTGCAGGGAAAATATCTGTTTTAGGACTCTGGGAAGAAACAATTTTTCCCCCGTTTAAGTGTTGGGTTTTGCAGGGAAGATCTCTTTTAAGACGCTGGGAAGAAACTATTTTTTCCCTGTTTAAGGGTTGGATCTTGCGCGGAAGATCTCTTTTAAGACGCTGGGAAGAAACTATTTTTCCCTTTTAAGTGTTGGGTTTTGCAGGGAAGATCTCTTTTAAGACTCTGGGAAGAAACTATTTTTACCCGTTTAAGTGTTGGGTTTTGCAGGGAAGATCTCTTTTAAGACGCTGGGAAGAAACTATTTTTCCCCCGTTTAAGGGTTGGGTTTTGCAGGGAAGATCTCTTTTATGACTCTGGGAAGAAACTATTTTTCCCCCCGTTTAAGGGTTGGGTTTTGCAGGGAAGATCTCTTTTAAGACTCTGGGAAGAAACTATTTTTCCCTTTTAAGTGTTGGGTTTTGCAGGGAAGATCTCTTTTAAGACTCTGGGAAGAAACTATTTTTCTCCCATTTAAGTGTTGGGTTTTGCTTTTAAGACTCTGGGAAGAAACTATTTTTCCCTTTTGTGTTGAATTTTGCAGGGAAGATCTCTTTTAAGACGCTGGGAAGAAACTATTTTCCCCCCGTTTAAGTGTTGGGTTTTGCAGGGAAGAGCTCTTTTAAGACTCTGGGAAGAAACTATTTTTCCCCTGTTTAAGTGTTGGGTTTTGCAGGGAAGATCTCTTTTAAGACGCTGGGAAGAAACTATTTTTCCCCCTGTTTGCGTTGGGTTTTGCAGGGAAGATCTCTTTTAAGACTCTGGGAAGAAACGCAATTTGTGGTCGGATTTGTGAAGCAAAAGCTGGATACATTATTCATAGGGTTTCATTGTATGAACATATAATTTAGAAATTATCTTATTTTCCGGCATGTATGAGGTGTTTTGTTTATGAATTTCCCGATGTAAAAAAAGGCGAGAACGGAGAAAGATGTTTTGATATATTTTCTTGAGATATTTTAGAATAAAACTTTGCTTAATAAAACTATTTGCATGAGAAATTCTGGTTCTCTCACGAAACGGGTTAAGAAGATTGATTGTAATATCATGTTATATCGATAATCTAATTCCATGAATTCTTCGAAATGTGATAGTTAATTCAACATCTTTGTTAGTAGATGAGAACGAATATCTTTACCTTACTTATAAGAAACAGAATTTCCAACAGCGCTACTTCAATAACTAGATAGATTAAGGCATATTACCTAGATTCAGAAATTTTATGCTAATTAGTACACGTTTGACACGATGACCTTCCTCTCTGAGTGACTGCATTTCCCTCTCCTTCCCTCTCAAATATCTGGATAATTTATAACTACAAAGTCAGAATTGTTATAATTTTCTTTTAGTGTATTCTACTGGTGATGACTTTCCAAATTTTATAGCTAATGCAGTTTTGAGACAACTTTTATCTATCTGCAAATGACGGATAATTGTGATGAGAATATATATATTGGGGGTAATTGTGATGAGAATAAATAAAAGTTTTTTTTTTTTTTTTTTTTTTTTTAGACATTTGTATGCATGTTTTCCCGGTCAAAGGCGGATTCTTCAATTTGTTTGACTCTTATGGTAAAAAAATAAAAAAAATATAATGGTTCTTCTCGAAAAGTAATTACTTATTGTGAATGTCTTAGGAATGCTTAATGTAAATACTTTGCTAATAATGCCCCCCCCCCCCACAAAAAAAAAGATAAATGAATAAAAATAATAATAACATTTAGTAAAAAGTTAGTAATAACTTTATTTATTTGACATCATTCCAAATACTTTACTAATATGTTGTAAATTTGTAAAAAAAAGGAAAAAAATCAAAACCAAATGTAATTTCTACATAACAATATTGTCACGACGATATGACATTCAAGAATAACATCAAATGTCATCATCTGCGCCTGTTGGTCACGTCTATTGAACCTTTGTCATTTTATATAAATTTTACATTGCTTACCATTTTCTATTGGCGTGATTTCGTGTTACAGAATAATGGAAATTGTTTAAGTAATTATTAATGATTACATTTTCGTTATTTTTTAAATAAAAAGAAACATGTCACTAATGTCAAAGAGAACATTGAGATAATCATCATTAGAAAAGTGTGAAATACTGAAAATCCTTCAAAGAAAATAGAAACATTTTGAAATCAAACCTTGATCTTTTTTTTTTTTTTTTTTTTTTTTTTTTTGGGGGGGTGATATTTAAAAAAGTATATAAACATCTTTATATTCAGCCTAGATTTGAGAAGCCTAAGGGTGTGTATGACACGGATATATCATACAACAAGAGAGAGAGAGAGAGAGAGAAAAAGAGAAAGAGAGAAAGAGAGAGAGAGAGAGAGAGAGAGAAAGAGAGAAAGAGAGAAAGAGAGAAAGAGAGAAAGAGAGAAAGAGAGAAAGAGAGAAAGAGAGAAAGAGAGAAAGAAAGAGAGAAAGAGAGAGAGAGAGAGAAAGAGAGAAAGAGAGAAAGAGAGAAAGAGAGAAAGAGAGAAAGAGAGAAAGAGAGAAAGAGAGAAAGAGAGAAAGAGAGAAAGAGAGAAAGAGAGAAAGAGAGAAAGAGAGAAAGAGAGAGAGAAAGAGAAAGAGAAAGAGAAAGAGAGAAAGAGAAAGAGAGAAAGAGAAAGAGAAAGAGAGCGAGAAAGAGAGAATGAGAGAGAGAATGAGAGAGAGAATGAGAGAGAGAATGAGAGAGAGAATGAGAGAGAGAATGAGAGAGAGAGAGAGAGCGAGATCGAGATCGAGAGAACAAACCTACATTTATACAGTTATTTATTATCAGACCGGATTTGTAAGAAGTACAACAACAAAGGAAAAAAAGTTGATGCTTTAAAATTGCTCACAATCTTCCATCTCCTAAAATAAGCCAAAAACCGTAGAGGAAGAAGGAAAAAAAGAAGAAGAAAAGTAATATCAATAGGAGAATGATGATAATGATAATAAGTAAACGAAAAGAAGAATAGGAATAATAATAAGAAGAAGGAGAGGTAGAAGAAAATGATAATGATAGGAGAAGGAGAAGAACGGAAAGAAAAAGAAGAAGAAGAAGAAAAAGAATTTAAAATAGGAATAATAATAATAATAATAATAATGATAATAATAAAGATAAATAAAAGAAGGAGAAAAAGGAAAAGAAAAACGAGAAGAAGAAGAAGAGGAATGATAATAATAGTAATAAAAATAATAACAAAAATTACAACTAACAACAACAACAATAATAAAATGATCATAACAAAAGGAAAATGAAAAGAACAAAAAAAAAGGTAATTACGACGAAAAAAAGGGTAGAGAATTGACAATAAACTGAAAAGAAGAAAACGAATAGAGGAAGAAGTAGAAAAAAATGAAATAAGAACAAGAAGGGAAAAAAGACGAGGGGGAAAATAAAGAAGAAAAAGAGAGAAAAAGAAAATGGTAATCGCAATAATAATAATAACAATGATAATAGTGCTAATAACAATAATTATGAAATGATAATAGTATCAAAAACAAGAATAAGAATAAGACGAAGAAGAAGAAGAGAGAAAAGGAAGAAGAAGAAAGAGAAGAAAAGGAAGAAGAAGAAAGAGAAGAAGAAAGAAAAGGAAGAAGAAGAAAGAAAATGAAGAAAAAGAAGAAAGAAAAGGAAGAAGAAGAAAAAACAGAAGAAGAAGAAAGAGAAAATGAAGAAGAAGAAGAAAGAGAAAATGAAGAAGAAGAAGAAGAGAGAAGAAAAGGAAACAGAAGAAAGAAAAAAAATAATAAGAAAGACAAGAAACGGCAACCCCCTCCCCCCTAAACACTCACCCCCCCTCCAAAAAAAAAAAAAAAAAAAAAGATTCAAAGATGGAACCAACTTCTCAACAAGGTGATTAAGACGAGATCGAAGCACCTTATCTCGCCATTGGAAGGCCGTTCTAGAAACCCCGTCTTTCTTGAAGTTAATCGAAGGTAAAAATAGTTGATGCGACATAATTTTGCTCCGTAAGGAAAGATGATGTTTGATGATCTTGGTGAGTCTCGTCCTGTCGATCCAGTGAGAGGTGTTGGTATTAACAATAAGAGTTGTTATTTCTGTGTGTTTTTTTTTTTGTCTTTTTGTCTTTCTGTTGTTGTTGTTGTTTTTGTTTTTGTTTTCTCTTTTTTTTTACGTTTTTAACATTTTTTTCTCTTTTTCTTTTTTTACCTTTTTTCTCTTTTTGTTTTTTTACATTTTTTCTTTTTCTTATAGAATTTATTATTTTTTTCGTTTCTTGTCTCTTTTCGTTTCGTTTTTAAAGTCTCTTTTCTTTACTTTTCGTTTCTTATTTCTTTTCTTTTCCTTTTATTTTCATCTCCTGTCTCTTTTCTTTCATTTTAATCTTTTTCCTTTCTTTCTTCTCGTTTTGTCTTTATTGTTCGTTTTCTGTTTCTTTTCATTAGCTTTTCTTCTCCACCTCTCCTCTTTATTTTCGCTTTTCTTTCTTTTTTTTACTCCTTTTCTGATTCTACATAATATCCTTCTCTATATCTTGGATCAATGCATTTTATTCTGTCTTTCTCTTTCTTTCTCTCTCTATCTATCTATCTATCTATCTATCTATCTATCTATCTATCTATCTATCTATCTATCTATCTATCTATCTATCTATCTATCTATCTATCTATCTATCTATCTATCTATCTATCTATCTATCTATCTATCTATCTATCTATCTATCTATCTATCTATCTATCTATCTATCTATCTA
>NC_091574.1:31497603-31505103 GCF_042767895.1 Penaeus vannamei | reverse complement strand
ATAATAGAAATAATGATGATAATGATAATAATAATAATGATGAATTGATGATAATGATAATAATGACAATAACAGCAATAATCTTTACTTTTATCGTTATCATTGTTATCATCATTATCATTATGAACAAAATCGTCGTCATTATTATTACTACAATCATCCTCATTATCATCATTTTGATAACAATGATAATTACGATCATAATCATCATCATTGCATTGATTATTATCATCATCGTCACCATCATCATTAGCAAAAAACATCATCATCATTAAAACCATTTTAATTGTTACCATAATTACTGATTGCTTTATTCTAAAAGTCATTATCATCATCATCACGATAATTAATAATCATCTTGACCAGAGATAAAAATTACTTTCATCATTGCGACCATTAAATTCTCCACCATAATCACTATCAGAATAACCCTTCGTCATTGCAAGCTTTATGATTTATGTTGACATTTCGCCATTATCAAGACTGATGATGCACTTGTATAAAATCATTGAAGAAAAAAAAATGTCATCATCATCATCTTTTTATTCCCAGTCCATAATTCATTTAATTCATTTCTTCTCATTATCGATATTATTATCATCCCTTTTTCCTCTAGCCATCATTCGAAAGAGGAAATACAAGGATATGCACGACTTTTCCATCCATTTGACGAAACTCTTACGGAAAGTGCCCGCTCATCCCCCACATTTCCGCGAGTCTCCCCTCCTTGTCTCCGTTTTCTTTGCGATCGCTTAAGTTAACAGGATTGGGTGTGGAAATCTGTATCCAGTTGAGCAAATTAATGGGCAGGTTGCGGTGTCATCGTGCTTCCTTCTCGTGTGGTTTTATCTTGTTCTCCCTTTTCTTGGTGGATTTTCTTTGTACGATGCATTTAATATATATGTATGTATACATAGATACACGCACACACACACACACACGTACACACACACACACACACATACACACACACACACACACACACACACACACACACACACACACACACGCACACACACACACACACACACATATGTATATATATATATATATATATATATATATATATATATATATATATATATATATATATAAGTGTGTATGCATGTGTGTGTTAGCGGAAGGTGATATGTGCGCGCGCGTGTGTGTGTGTATGTGTGTGTGTGTGTGTGTGTGTGTGTATGTATGTATGTATGTATATGTGTGTGTGTGTGTGCGGAAAGTGGTTTCTGTGTGTGGGCGTATGTGTGAATAGCGTTATGTGTGAATAGCGTTATGTGTGCATGTGTGTGTGCATGTGTGCGCGTGTGTGTGTGTGTGTCCATACCTCCACGATCGCGACAACGTGGCGTTCCTGCCTCTCGAAGTACGCTCAGAGTTGCATAAGCTCACTTTATCTTCCACGCACTTCCTTTCTCTCTCGGATCAACTGCAGCGGAGATCTGAGTCTGAGTGGATCAGCACATGGAGGGAATGGATCGAAGAATAAACAGATAGATGGAGAGATAGATCGATGAATGTGTAGCAAGAGAAAGAGAGAGAGAGAGAGGGGGGAGGGAGGTAGGGAAGAAGGGAGGGAGGGATGGAGGGAGGGAGGGAGGGAGGGAGAAGAGAGGGGAGAGAGAGAGAGAGAGAGAGAGAGAGGGAGGGAGGAGGGAGAGAGAGAGAGAGAGAGAGAGAGAGAGAGAGAGAGAGAGAGAGAGAGAGAGAGAGAGAGAGAGAGAAAGAAAGAAAGAAAGAAAGAAAGAAAGAGAGAGAGAGAGAGAGAGAGGAGAGAGAGAGAGAGAGCGAGAGGAAGGAGGGAGGGAGAGAGAGAGAGACAGACAGACAGACAAGAGAGAGGGAGAGAGGCAGACAGAATAAACAGATAGACAGGCAGACAGACAGACAGACAGAGATAGACAAACGAAAAAAAATACGACCGACGCGAATGAAATAAAAAAAAATAAGAAAGGAAAAAAAGGAAATAATCAGAACAACAACAATAAAAAAACGAGAGATAAGAAACACACAAAAAATAAATAAAAAGAAAAACAAGCGATAAGAAACACACAAAAAGAAAGAAAAAGAAATAAAAAGAAAATAAAAAAAACAAGAAACACACACACACACACAACAAGAGATAACAAACAAACCAAAAAATACAAGAAACAAAAAGAATTCCTTAGAAGAAAGCCAATAAGAAAAGACAAACAAGAGTCGAGATGGTAAAAAAAAAAAAAAAAAAAAAAAAAAAAAAAAAAAAAAACAAGATGGTAAAAAAACACACAACAAGAGATAAGAAACAAACAAAAAGAATTCCTTAGAAGAAAGCCAATAAGAAGAGACAAACAGGAATCGAGATGGTAGATAGGGGCGCACGCGGGCGGCAATGGACACGCCCGCCCCGACAGAGATCGAAAGTTGTTTGGTAAGAACTCGCAAATGTCGGGCAGACGGTAAGCTAAAGAGGGGGGGTGGGGAGGGGAGGGGAGGAGGGGAAGGAGGGGGTGGGGAGGGTGGCGAGGGAGAGGGAGGTGGGGAGGGATTGGAGGAGGGGAAGAGGCGGTGGGGAGGGGAGGAGGGAGGAGGGGGAGGGATTGGAGGAGGGGAAGAGGCGGTGGGTGAGGGGAGGAGGGAGGAGGGGGAGGGATTGGAGGAGGGGAAGAGAGGGAGGCATGGGGGAGGGAGGGGTGGGTGGGAGGGGGAGGAGAGGAGGAGAGGAGGAGGGGGTGGCGAAGGGAGGGGGAGGGAGTAAGGGAGGAGGAGGCAAGGGGGAGGGTGGAGGAGGGGAGGGGTGGAGGGAGGAAGAGGGAAGAGAGGGAGGGATGGGAGGGAGGAGAGGGAAGAGCGGGTGGGAGGGTGGGGAGGGAGGGGGAAGGTGGCGTAGGAGAGGGTGGGGAGGGATTGGAGGAGGGGAAGAGCGGGTGGGGAGGGTGGGGGAGGGAGGAAGGTGAAGAGCGGGTGGGGAGGGTGGGGAAGGAGGAAGGTGAAGGGGAGGGTGGAGGAGGAGGGGGTGGCGAAGGGAGGGTGGGGAGGGAGGTGAAGGGGAGGTTGGGGAGGGGAAGAGCGTGTGGCGAAGGGAAGGGTGGGGAGAGAGGTGGGGAAGCGAGGAGGATGGTAGGAGAGGAGGAGGGTGGAAAGACTCGCAAATATCGGGCAGACAGTAAGCTAAAGAGGGGGGTGGGGAGGAGGAGGGGGAGGGGAGGGAGGGGGTGGGGAGTGGGAGGGTGGAGGGGGAGGTGAAGGGGAGGAGGGGAAGAGGGGGAGGGTGGGGGGGGAGGAGGAGAGGGAGGAGAGGTAAGCTAAAGAGGGGGGTGGAGAGGGAGGAGGGGAGTAGAGGGAAGGGACGGAGGCGTAGGGGAGGGTGGGGAGGGAGGAGGGAGAAGAGGGGAGGGGAGAAGGAGGATGGGGAGAGAGGTGGCGTAGGAGAGGGGAATGGTAGGATAGGAGGAGGGGTAGAGGAAGGAGGAGGGAGGAACGCAGGAAGAGAGGAAGAGATTACCGCAGGAAAGGAGGAAGAAGAGGAGGGAGGAGAGGAAGAGGGATAGAGGGATCGGGAAGGAAAGGAAGAGAGGGAGGAAGTGGGGAGGAAGAGGACGGGAGAAGGGGAGAGAGGAGACAAGGGCGATAGGGAAGGGAGGGGGAGGGGGAGGGGGAAGGGATGAATAAGGAGAAAAGGAAAGTGAAAAAAGACAAAGAGAAAAAAAATAAAAAGAAGCATTAGAAATAATGGAAGAGAGAAACAACAGAAAGAAAGAAAATAAAACAGGTGCAAAAGGCGGGGGTGTAGGGCAGGGAGTGGGGGAAGGGGGGGGGGGCTTGGAGAGGGTGGGGTGTGGGGGGGACTTGGATATGGTGGGGCGTGGGGGGGGGGACTTGGATGAGGGTGGGGCGGGGGGGGCGGGACTTGGAGAGGGTGGGGGCAGGGGTGTTGGTAAGAGATGAGGGGGGTATGGGGGCGAGAGGGAGAGGGGGAGAGGAGCGAGCGAGCAGACTGCCCTGAGTCTTTTTACGACTTTGGCATTTCCAGGCGTCGTCCATGCACTCCTGTGGACTTGCCCGCCGGGACTTACATGGACTTGACGACGCTCCCTGGACTCTGCGTGGCGACTGTTCAGGATTCTCTTAGACTCTGCGTGGCGACTGTTCAGGATTCTCTTAGACTCTGCGTGGCGACTGTTCAGGATTCTCTTAGACTCTGCGTGGCGACTGTTCAGGATTCTCTTAGACTCTGCGTGGCGACTGTTCAGGATTCTCGTAGACTCTGCGTGGCGACTGTTCAGGATTCTCGTAGACTCTGCGTGGACTCGTGGATTCTTTGGGGATTTTATCGAAAGGTGGATTTTGGTGTTTGAATTTGGGGGGGGGGGGTTAAGGGTCAGGTGGGGGTGGAGAGGTGGGGAGGGGTGGAGGGGTGGGGGGGATGGGCATTTGCATAATTGAGAATGAGATAGGAAAAGAAGAAGGAGAGGAGGGGAAAAAAATTGATTATGGGTCATTCTTTTTTACTTTCCCTTTCTTAAGTTTTTTTTACTTTACTCGTTTCCTTATCTTCCTCGTCCCCTCCTCTCTTTCTCTCTCTGTCTCTCTGTATTTCTTTCTTTCTCTCTCTCTCTCTCTTTCTCCCTCACCCTCGCCCATTCACTCTCTCTCTCTCTTTCTCACTCTAATTCTCTCTCTCTCTTTCTCACTCTCTCATTCTCTCTCTCTCTTTCTCCACTCTCTCATTCTCTCTCCCTCTCCCATTCTCTCTCTCTCTCTCTCTCTCTCTCTCTCTCTCTCTCTCTCTCTCTCTCTCTCTCTCTCTCTCTCTCTCTCTCTCTTTCTCACTCTCTCATTCTCTCTCTCTCTCTTCTCTCTCTTTTTCTCATTCTCTCTCTCTCTCTCTCTCTATCTTTCTCACTCTCTCATTCTCTCTCTCTCTCTCTCTTTCTCTCTCTTTTTCTCATTCTCTCTCTCTCTCTCTCTTTCTTTCTTTCTTTCTCTCTCTCTCTCTCTTTCTCTCTCTCTCTCTCTCTCTCTCTCTCTCTCTCTCTCTCCTCTCTCTCTCTCTCTCTCTCTCTCTCTCTCTCTCTCTCTCTTTCTATTATTCTTCCTTCTCACTCTCTCCATCCCTCCACCTTACATCTACCCCTCTATCTTTTTCTTTCTTCCTCCCGCTTTCTCTCCCTCCATCCCTCTTTCAGGAGAATAACATAACATCTGTCGTTTGGAATCACATATGGCAGTTCAAGAATAACTATATATGAACACATCCTTTTTTTCTATTTTTTTTTTCTTCCTCTTTACCGTTAAAATTAATAATAAATAATAACCAAATAAATAAATAATTTATATAAATTTACTAACTATAATTTAAATAATAAATATATATCATACAATTAAAAAAATACTCAAAAAAAATTTATAATAATATAAATTTAAAAATATAATACTAAATTAACCTGTTTTGTTTCATTCTTTCACCTTCTCCTTTTTACATTCCTTTTTCTCTTCGTTTCGCTTGTCATCCCGCCAGAATTGGTAAGGATTCTGCCCGAACTGACATAATTTGCGATTTACGACTTCCAGTCCGTTAATTCACGTACGAAAAAACAGGTGACACTTTTTCACTCGCTCTTAAGTGTCAGTGGTCTCCAATAATAACTATAATTAGTCCTCTTGTTCTTAATTTCGTTCAAAATTTACTCGTTTTTCGCTTTTCTATTGTTTTTTTTTTACATAGCTTTTTCATCATATTTTTCATTTTCTGTTTTGCTTAATCTCTCATTCTCGTTCTTTATCTTTTTCTGTATTCGTCTCCTTCTAGTTATTTTTCTTCTTATTTCTCAAGTTTGTTTCTGTGTGTGTGAGTAGATATACACTGTATGTATAGATATCCGTGTATCTGGATGTGTACATCTATTCATCTCTCTCTCTCCCTCTCTCTCTCTCTCTCTCTCTCTCTCTCTCTCTCTCTCTCTCTCTCTCTCTCTCTCTCTCTCTCTCTCTCTCTCTCTCTCTCTCTCTCTCTCTCTCTCTCTCTCTCTCTCTATCTTCCTCTCTCTCTTTCTCTCTCTCTCATTCTCTCTACATTTATTCATCTCTCTCTCAATTTATCTATCAATCTTATATCTCTTTATCTATCTTTCTATCTATCTCTCTATCCATCTGTATGTCTGTTTATTTATCTATCTATCTACTTATCTATCACTATATCTACCTATCTACCTGTCTCTCTATCTGTTTATCTATCTGTCGGTCTGCATGTCTGTATACCAACCTATATATATATATTTATCTGTATATTTATTTACCTATTTACCAACCCATCTATCTATCAGTCAAGCAGTCTATCTATCTGTCTATCTGCCTATCTATCCCTCTATCTATTCATTTTTCTATCTATCCCTCTATCTACTCATTTATCTATCTATCTGTCTATCAGTCTTCTATCATATCATATATATTTTCATATCAACTCTCTCTCTGTCTGTCTGTCTGTCTGTCTCTCTCTCTCTCTCTCATATCATAAAAATATTTTTTTATCTAACTGCCTCTATATCTATCTATCTATATATATATATATATATATATGTCTGTCTTTGTGTTTGTCTATCTATCTATCTACCTATTAGTCTGGCTGTCTGTATGACTGTTTATCTATCCATCGATCGATCTCCGTATAAGTGAACATAAGGAAAAAAAACAAAAAATACAGTAAAAAACTACATAAAAATAGATTCGTGACGTCATAGTTCTCTGAACGCGGAATTAAAAAAAACAAAAAACACCAAGGTCCGTTCCTCTCAAGAACGCCTGCGAAGAACGAATCCGAACGAATCCGCCCGAATCCGAACGCTGCATTTTAGCGGTCGGATTCATTCACCGCCGTTCGCATAACAGGCATACCGGAGCGTTGGCTGACCGATCAGCATAAATACTGCGCGTGATGAGGTACAAAGCCTTATCATTGTGGTTTGGCGTTTTTGCTTGATAATTTCGCGATGGCATATGAGATAGGCAGAAAATAAAGCCAAATTTCTTTTAAATTGTAAATGTAATGTGATGGTTCAGATTGGATGAGATCTTTGAGAGGAAATTTAACGAAAGAGTTCTGGTGAAAAGGGATGAAATGAAAGAGTGAAATGTGGGGATTGTATTGAAAATATGTCATAATTGTAGGATGATAATTAAATTCTAGAAATCATGATGTTGGCAAAGATTGAGCACTTTTCTAACCATCGTCTTTATTGAACAACAAGAAGGCACTCAACGAAACACTCAAATCCCCAACAATATCATAATCATTAAAACAAGTTTATCCAACGATTGATCTATATAAGCTAGGATTTCCATATCCTCTGTCTGTCTGTCTGTCTGTCTTTCTTTCTCTCTCTCTCTCCCTCTCTCTTCTCTCTCTCTTCTCTCTCTCTCTCTCTCTCTATCTCTCTCTCTCTCTCTCTTCTCTCTCTCCCTCCCTCTCCCTCCCTCCCCTCACCCTCCCTCCCTCCCCTCCCCTCCTTCCCTCCCCTCACC
>NC_091574.1:31470103-31472603 GCF_042767895.1 Penaeus vannamei | reverse complement strand
ACGCTCAGGAAAGCCTTCAGGACAAGAAGTCCCGGGGGATCTAGCATCATCACTGACGGAGGCGACGACGAGACGAGCCAGAGGACGCCGAGGATCTATCACCCGAGTCCTAGGCTGAGGCAGATCCACGGTCCGGCCGGAAGGAAGGTCCACAGCCCCGGCACGAAGAGAGGCAACAGTCCCACGAGGAAGGTCAACAGGACAGGCAGCCCCAAAGTGTTACGGGCAAGCGGAAGAGACAGCCCCAAGTTCCACCTTGGGGGCAGCCCCAAAGTGCGTCTCGGGGCCGGGCGGGACAGCCCCCGCATCGCAGGGCGCGTCCAGAAGACGACTTGGCGCCCCAAGAAGAGCGTGCACTGGAAGACGAACATCGCCACGTGGATCCAGATGACCGCCATGAACTCCAGCGTGTCGGTCTCGGAGGCGTCCAACTGCGAGTGGAGCGACGGCGACGACGACGACGAGAGAGCCCAGGGCCAAAGGTCGAGCGACGACGACGGGACGATGAGGTTCAACACCGCCGGGAAGAGCGCGTGCGGGGACTCCAGCATCAAGGAGGAGGACTCGTCGGACTTCGAGTACACGGCCTACGGGAAGGCGAGGGACGCCGCCGAGAGCAGCGCCAACGCCTACTTCGGCTCCCTCTTCCAGAGGCAGAGGGACCATCCGCCCCTGCCCGCGCCGCCCTCGCCCGAGGACGAGGCCCACTACTACAGCGAACTCGAGTGCTCCTGCGGCTGCCAGGAGAGCGAGTGCACCTCGGAGCACACCTACGAGGACCTGGAGGACAGCATCGAAGACCGGGTCGCCTACAAGAAGAAGCGCAGGGGCAGCAGCAGCAGCAGTTGCAGCAGCGGGAGCAGCCACACGTACTGCGAGATCCCGCAGGTGGGTCGCGGCGCCAAGCCAGAGGTGCTCGGCTCCCTCCGGCACGAGTACCGCCTGGAGGCCATCAAGTCGACCCTCGTCCACGTCCTCCCGAAGGACGACATCGTCTCCACGACCCTGCTGGCGTGTCGTCTCGGCGACCTCGAGTACCTGCAGGACCTGGCCAAGCAGAGCAGGCTCGACCCCCGCTCGCACGACCTCCAGGGAGCCACGACCTTCCACTACGCTGCTCGCGGAGGCCATGTCCACGTCATACGCTTCCTTCTGGAGGATGTCGGCGAGAGGGGCGTCATGAGGTGCGACGTCGGCGCCACGCCCTTGCATGACGCCGCCGCCCTCGGCCACCTGCCGGCGCTCAAGTACTTGTACAAGCACTCGGATCACACCCTCGACCTGACCGATCACGAGGGAGCGACGGTGCTGCACGTGGCCGCCAGGTACAGTCAGAGCTCCGTTCATGCCGCCAATCAAGGACGATCTTTTATTCTCTCTCTTTCTCTATTTCTCTCTCTCTCTTTCTCTATTCTTCTCTCTTTCTCTGTCTCTCTCTCTCTCTCTCTCTCTCTCTCTCTCTCTCTCTCTCTCTCTCTCTCTCTCTCTCTCTCTCTCTCTCTCTCTCTCTCTCTCTCTCTCTCTCTCCTATGCATGCACATAGACTTATATCTGTATCTATATGCATCCGTCTTTTTATCTATTATGTTTATACACAATATGTAAAGATATGTGTGTGTGTATATTTGCAGATATTGACATGTGTAGGCATGTTTATAGCATATTCATATAGTTCTCTCCATAAAGTTTATTTCTCTGCTGTTCCTTACAGACTTCGTTGTTCTGTTCCATTGAGGGTAAACTCTCACAATGTTGCAGCTACATGTCTTAGTTACAAAAAATAGCGTATGTAATTCCTTTCATTTAATTTTCAAATTATGCCTCGAATAACACGATAAAAGTATCATGGACATCACTAAAGATTATCAGATTTCAGCTTAATGAAGAAAGATATAATTAATGTGGTAACAATGTTTATGCTTGAATGACAAAAATATGTTTATGTTTTAAAATTATATATTTTAATTATACTATCTAATAATAGTATCTGATGTGATATTGATAATAATTTTAGTAGTTGTGATAACAAAGATGACTTAATTGTGTCTGATGATGTTAGTAATGGTAATTAATGAGAAGTAGACACATGGATAATATCAAATGATTATTGCTAATGATAATAATGTTTATAAAATATACTTCTGCAGCATGATAAGAAAAGTAGTAATGATTAATAACAAGAATGATTATAGTAATAATAATAATGATAATAATAGCAGCGAAGATTATAGTAACAATAATCAAAATGATAATAATAGAACTAGCAATGACAGTGATAATTGTAATAATAATAGTAAAAATCTGAAATGATTATAATGAAAATGATATCAGTGATAATGATAATAACAATTACAATAACAATGATAATGACAATGACGATAGTTGTGGTAACAATAACAAAACTAATGATAATGATAATGAAAATATTACTTATAACAATAGTAATAACAATAGCAACAATAATATTAAGGATGAATATGTAATAAATTATAATGTTAAG
>NC_091574.1:31442603-31445103 GCF_042767895.1 Penaeus vannamei | reverse complement strand
AATGTAGGCCTAAAAGTTCGTGTGTCTTCTGTTTATGACTATTAGCTAAGTAGGCTTCTGATGCTATTACTTGTACTACGGTTACTATAACTATAGCCACCAATATGTGTATATATATATTTTTATATATTCCTATATATATATATATCTATATGTATATATATTAATATATACATACATATATATACATATCTACATATGTATGTGTATATATGTATATATATTCATATATGTGTGTGTGTATATATATATATATGTATATATATATATATATATATATATATATATATATGTATGTATGTATGTATGTATATGTGTATGTGTATGATTATTGTGTATGAATGAAAATGAACATGTATATATATATATATATATATATATATATATATATATATGTATATATATATATATACTGTATCTATCTATCTATCTATCTATCTATATATATATATATATATATATATATATATATATATATATATATATATATATACTGTATCTATCTATCTATCTATATATATATACATATATATATATATACATATATATGAATATATATAGGTATACACACACACACACACACACACACACACATTTGTATATCAAACAAGAGATAAAGGACTGCTTGGCACTGATGGCCTGTCGCTTGTTGCCGCATAATTGGTGCCGCGACCTTGGATGGTTTGAAGTTTCTCAGTGCGGCGTTTCATATAAATGATGCATCGTATTTTATATATGTATATATGTATATATATATATATATATATATATATATATATATATATATATATATATATATGTATTTATGTGTGTGTGTGTGTGTATGTATGCGTGTGTGTGTGTGTGTGTGTGTGTGTGTGTGTGTGTGTGTGTGTGTGTGTGTGTGTGTGTGTGTGTGTGTATGTGTGTGTGTGTGTGTGTGTCTGTATTAATGAAGATAATGATAGTGATAAGAACAATAATAACAAGAAGACTAATTATCATTATTATGAAATGATCATAATAAGGATAATTATTATGATGATTATACGAATAAGAAGAATGTGAACGGTGAACGATAATAATAATGATAATAATGGTAATGATAATGACAATAATTACAATAATAGTACTAGTAGTAGCAATATAATAATGGTGATGATAGTAGTAGTAGTAAGACAATTATTACTTTAATTGTTATTATCATTATCATTCTTATTCGTAATATTATCGTTATCATTGATATTATTATCAAAATTATCGTCATTATTATTACGATCATTATTATCATTATCAAGATCATCATCATTGCTATTACTGCTACTTTTATTATCATTATCATTATTTTGATCATTCTATTTTATTTTATTTTCGTCCACATTACTATCATTATTATAATTATCATTACCATTATTGACATTATCATTATAAACATTAATAAAGTATATACCTGTATGTCATTCGCCACCATCAAATGATAAGCTCATTAAACCACACTGATTTTCGTAATAATACCCTCAAATGCAAAACACACACACACACACACACACACACACACACACACACACACACACGCACACAACGTAGAAAGAAACGCAGTCAAATCTCTTTGATCAGCGTTTAAATTAAGAAAAGTTATTTATAGCCAGAGCCGCCATCTTTGTTTTTCGTCCCATATGGCCCTCTGGTGGTGGCCAATGGCGTCGCGTTCCGTTAGTTAATTTCAGCTATCAAGAGAAGCAGCATTCATCTCCCTCTTTTCGCTGCCCCCCCCCCCACCCACCCACCCCCCTTTCATACATTAATTTAGACCCTCCACCACCCCTTCTCCCCTCCTTCCGTGCACCCCTGTAGTCCCCCCCCCTTTCTATGCCCTCATTCTCCCCCCCCCCCCCTCTTTCCCTGTAGTTCCCCTCCCCTCCCATCCCCCCCCCTTTCCCTACCCATGTAGTTCCCTTACCATTCCCTGCCTCCACTCCCCCCCCTTTCCCCTACTCCTGTAGCCCCACCCCCCACTTTCCCAACCCCTGTAGTTCCCCCCCCCACCCCCTTTCCCTACCCCTGTCACCCCCCCTTCCCATGCCACCATTCCTCCCCCCCCCTTCCCATGCCCCCATTCCTTCCCCCCCCCTTTCCCTCGCCTTTACCCATACGCTCATTTCTCTCGTCTCATTACAGCCGTCTGTTCTCCTATCCTTTTTGCTATCGGCGACTTTCTCTGGTTTAATTTTCTCCTTTCTTTCCTTTTTCCCTTCCAATTGCGCTGTGTCACCCTCTACTGTCATATTTCCGACCAATTCCCTATCTTTTTAATCGTTTTTCGTCATTCTATGCGATAATAGTAATGATTTTCTTGATTTGACTGACGATAAATACGTATTATATATCACACGACCGTCCTCCTTCCTGCACCTGGAATTCAACCCGGATTTATCAACCGCTAGGAATTCCGTTTCCTCTTTTCTCTTTACGTATTCTTGGCAGCGATTAAAAGACCCAAAGATTAATATGCTCCCGTGTA
>NC_091574.1:31430103-31437603 GCF_042767895.1 Penaeus vannamei | reverse complement strand
CCGGGGAATGTGTAATTAAGATCACCATTACCCGTTGTGTTTAATTCGAGGTATGATGGTCAGCGTCGGCGCCAATCGTGTAAAATTTCCTGGAGATTTAAAAAGAGAGAGATAAAAATGTAGACCGGAAATTGTCTGTCTCCCTCCTACCCCCGCCCCTCTCCGCCCCCTCCTTCCTCCCCCCTCACCCCCCCTTCACCCTCCAGCGACCCACACGGTGATAATAGCTGTAATTGCCTCATTTGCTTCAGAGGTCAAGATAACTACTCCTTGATGATTCCTGTTTGTTTATTTGTTTTAATTCGTTTTATTTATTTATCTGTTGAGTTATTTATTGATGTATTTTTTCTTTTCATTCATTTATATATTTATTTAGTTATTTGTTTATATATATTTATATATATTCTTTATTTTGCCATTCATTCATTAATTTATATATCTTTTGTATTCGTTCATTTATTTATATATTTCTTTCTTTATTATCTCTTATGATATATATACTTATTCATTCATCCGTCCCTTTATTGACTAAATTATATCTTTATCATATTTTTTTGTGTTCTTTTTGAGTACGTGTTCGCCATCTTTCTTTGTCTTTAGTTACAGGTTTTTAAGTTATAATATTCTTATGCATGTTTCTTCTCGTTTCAGGTATGTTGACAGTAAGAGTTGAGAGATCTTGAAGACGGTGAGAAAGGTAAAAGTAAATATCTAATTATCTTAATACACTGATTATTTTTAGAGGAATGTACTTCACTGTGACACGTGAGTGAGATGGAAATTAAAATGAATGGGTATACATTGGAAGGTATTGAGTTGGAGTGATATTATGTTTTCATCGGAATGAAGTGAATTTGACGATTGTACTGGCTTATTGTAATATATATACGTTGTGGAATTATGCAGTATTGTTCGTACCTTTATAATACACACACGCACACACACACACACACACACACACACACACACACACACACACACACACGCACACGCACACGCACACACACACACACACACATATACGAAAAAAATCGGCGAATTGGAAATGCGTTATCAAAATCAAATGTAAATACTGAACACACTCATAATAATCTTCTCTGTTAAATTACGATCTCATTAAACCCAAAATAACTATTCTCTCGAATTTACTTAGGGCAGTTTGTATGGGCCAAAGTTGTTTTTTTTCTCAAATCATATACTGTGGTACATCCGGGACGCATAGAACTTACTAAGCAGTATTTATATGCTAATTTTGAGGCAGTTGTTAGTCATTATACGGTTGTACGTCTCTTTATCTATGTAGTTATGCGTCTATATATTCTTTTTCTTTTCTTTACACATATACATAAACATAAGTATACACACACACACGCACACAATCTAAGCAAATAAACAATCATACAAATACGTAAATATAGTACCAGAAAGAGAAGTAGAACAAGAAAAACATGATAAATGCGGAGAAAAGAGACCACATAAGCAGAGGGAAAGGGTTAGGAGCAATCCCGCAATAATCACCTCATTCACCTGCCTCACCTGTGCCAAACGCCGACTCGTGCCAGGTGACGGAAGAACAGGATGTCGGGCGTTCCATTGTGACTTCGCGTGATGACCTCAGTAGACAGAAATAAGATTGGCGTGTTGAATATGTTGTATTGTGACTTCGCGTGATGACCTCAGTAGACAGAAATAAGATTGCGTGTTGGCTATGATCTATTGTGACTTCGCATGATGACCTCAGTAGACAGAAATAAGAAGGGCGTGTTGACTATTTCGCTTTTTCTTCTCTTGTTCTACATGTAAAAAATATTTGGATAGAATAAAGGGATATCAGATGATTCTGTATTGTGATGCGCAAACGATTTTTTTGCCTTCGAGGTGCCTGTCGTGTGTCAGTCATTTTCCTTCTCTGAAAGACCTGAAGTGTAAAAAACACACGCGTTACACGTCAGAAGAAACCGCAAAATATCGGTAATTTCAGGAACCTCCTCACTCCCCCCTTTCTTACTCCTCCCCCTCTTATTTTACTCGCTTTCCTGCCCTTCTTTCTCCATCCTCTTTCTGCTCCCTCATTCTCTCTATTCTTGCTCCCCTTTTTCCTTCTTCATACACTCCCCTTCTCTCCCTCTTTCTCCTACACCCCCTCTTCCTCATTTCCTCCTCCCTCTCACCGTTTCTATCCCCCTCCCTCTTCCATCCTTTTTACCCCCCTCTCGTTTCCACCTTCTCTTCTTCCTCTTTATCCCCCCTTCCTTTCCACTCCCACTTCTTTCTCCACCCCGCCCCATCCACCCTCTAACCGCAGCCACACTAGTTCTTTAGTCTTTGCCCCCTTAAGATGGCGCGGTCGCTGTATCTGAACTCTTGTTCGTGTGGTCAGACTTTGGGGTCGAGAGAGGGAGGGAGAGGGCGGGGGAGAGAGGGGAAGGGTGGGAGAGAGGGGGAAGGGTGGGAGAGGGCGGGGGAGAGAGGGGGAAGGGTGGGAGAGGGCGGGGGAGAGAGGGGGAAGGGTGGGAGAGAGGGGGGAAGGGTGGGAGAGGGGTATGTGGGGGAGGAAGGAGGGTAGAGGGAGAAGAAAGGAATGGGGAGAGCAGAGGGCGCGGTAACTTCATTCTCTTTTTTTTATCTTTTGTTTACGTGTGATAGATTTTTTTTCTCGCATCTTTAAGAAAGCATTTTTTTCGGTGTAACGATTTTGATAACGGTTTGGATTTTTAAATCTTTGGCTAGATACCTAATCATTAAAAAGTGTCTAATGCCTTCGGGAAGTCAAAATACTATCAAAACATCCAGACAAAAATGACCAAAAAAATACCGTCTCCAACTCATTTTACAGATTAAGACAACAAGAAAACGCAAACAAACCACCAACACAAATATAAATATCACAAAGAAAACAGCCAAAACATCCAAACACAAGACACATCCTAAAAAAACGAAAAGGTCAGAAGGTTCATGCCATGAGAGCGCCCACACAGGCCGGGCGTCATCAGCTGGTGGCCCACTTCTACGGCGCCTCAGGTACAGTGTCACTGGTCTGGGCGGTGCACCTGCCGGGAAGAGGTAGGGAGAGGGAAAGGGGAGAGAGGAGGGAGAGAGAAAGGGAAGGGGTAGGGAGAAGAAAGAAAGGGAGAGGGAAAGGGACGGGGCAGGGGGAGAGAAAAGGAAGAGAGGAGGGAGAGGGAAAGGAGAGAGAGGAGGGGGAAAGGAAGAGAGGAGAGGGGGAGAAGGGAAAGGGAGAAAGGACAGATGGGGGGAAGGGAGAAAGGAAGAATGGGAAGGAGAGGATGGGGAGAGGGGGGGGGGGGTAGTGGAGAAAAGGGGAAGTGGAAGAGTGAGATTGGACGGGAGGAAGGAGAAAGGAGTGGGGAAACGAAGGGAAAAGAGGAAAGGAAAAGGGATAAAGAAGAGAAGAAATAAATAGAGAAATAGGGGAAAAGAGTGCGGGAGAGGGGAGAGATGGTAAGGAGAAAGAGGGAGTGGAAGGGAGAGATAGAAGAAGGAAGAGGAGGGAGGAAGAGCAATGAATTGAAGGAGGGTTGGAGAAGTGTGGGTGGATGGTTGGGGGGAGGGGGTGCTCTGTGACTGGGAATTGCATGTCATATATTAATTTTAGAAGCCTTTTTTCGGATTTTTTTTCGAGGATTGAAGGGGCCGGGAACTGTGACGAGGTGAGTGAAGACTGACGACGGCAGGAGGGGGAAGAAGGAGGAAGAAGACGAAGAAGAGGAGGAGGAAGAAAAAGAAGAAGTGGAGGAGGAGGAAGAAGATGAAGAAAGGAGGAGGAAGATGAAGAAAGGAGGAGGATGAAAAGGAAGGGGAAGAAAAAGAAGTGGAGGAGGAGGAAGAAGAGGGAGAAAAGGAAAAGGAAAAGGAGGAAAAAGAAGGAAAAGGAGAAGATGAAGAAAGAGGAGAAATAAGCCGCGGGAGAGAGAGAACAAAAATACGAAGAGGAGGACGAGGAAGATGTTAAATATAAAAATCGATTAAGGATTTTGGGTCGTTCTGGGGCGTTGTATAGGAGGTTATGGTGCTGCAAGGCATGGGGCCATATTTAAGACGTGGGATCTGAAAATTTCTCCAATCATACTACCTCTTCCTCCCCCTCCCATTCTCTTTCTACCTTCTCTCTTCCCCCTTTCCTTCCCTTCTTTCTCTTTCCTCTATATGCATGTATACGTCTATATTTATCTCTCTCTAACAATCGAACTATTAGTCTATCAAGTTGGTTATCAATGTGTCTATTTCTTATTTAATTTCAGTTTGCATTTTATCTATAAACGTTATTTTTGTTTCTAAAGTCTATCCTCTAATCATGACCTTGATCTAAGCTCAGATCAGAACGTCCAATTTCGCATTGTTTTTCAAACGTTTGGTAAATTTCCTTGAGTTCCATGAAAGAGTGATGGAGCGACAATGAAAATAAACAAAAGGAAGTGTCGACAGGTTAGCGTGATGCAAGAAATCTTCATAGAAAACGAATCTATTTCGGGAGTTAACTGTTCCTCTTGTCGTGTTTTTATGTTTTTTGTTGATGTCTCGTGCTCTTTCGCTTCTTATTTTTTCTTTGCTTCTTTTTTTTTTTTGCGTCGGAGTTCATGGTATTTATCCAGGAAGTCATGCGTTTTTTTGTAAGTTTTGCCAGACAAGTACAGTACACTATAAGGAAGTGTATAATTGTTTTCTTTCGTGTGGCCATGACATTGTATCAAAGAAAACGTGACGCACAGAAAACGAGATCTACCTTCTCATAACAAACGCTTATAATTACTTCCCACTTAATCCCTCATTAAGCCAAATACCTTCCCTTCAGTAATAACGAGTCACTCACTGAGACCACATCGTCAACCGGTTATCATAATCTATTCTTCTCACGAACTCGTTAAAAGCCTCACATCTTGACTTTAATTAGGCATTTGTTTTGCGAGATGATGACGTCACACCTGCCATCCCCTCACCCCAGCCGGACGTGACCCAGTCTGTTCAACAATGATGCAGCGAAAGGAGGGTGACTTGCTCATAGGGTAACACTGTCTGTGGTGTTATTCCAGACTGTAGAGTTTGTCCCCGCGCAAAAAAAATATTTGGTCAAATTCCGCAAATGTAGCTCTCGGGTAATTTTCCGCGCACAGTTGGTTCTTTTTTAAAATCATCTTCCGCGCATAAAATTCTTTTGACCTTTTCGCGCACTTGTTTCATCATCCGGCCGCAGATCCGTCCGCGCAAATGTAGACAAAATAATACTTTCCGCGCAAGAAAGAATGTAATATTCTCCGCGCAAGAAAAATACCCTACAGTCTGTGGTGTTATTAAGGGTGATAAACAAGGTGTTATACATGACATAAACATACTTACCTTCTGAGTACCATGCATCCTGTAACGTACCGCTAATAGAATTTGAAATTAAGTGAGAATGGACCGGGAGAAACTGTCCTTAAACTGCCATTAACATTTTTTTGAATTCACAAAAAAATATCACCTGTATATCAAGGTAATGCCATTTATGCACAATTGACTTTTTGAGAGAGAAAAGGTTTTAAGAAAGGTTAAGGTGTTTGTCTTCACTCTCTTCGCTCCGTTACCGTTATTTTGTAGTTGTTTGAAGAATATATAAACAGGGTTAATTATACAGGTCCAGCTTCTAATGAGGAATATATATTTGGTAAATTAGATACGAAATGTTATTCAAAAGAAATATTTCCACATAATAATATTCTGATAATATTTCCTCTTCCCTTTTCTCTTTCTATATTAATATCTTTTTTTATATGTGAATTTGTTTATTTCTGTATGTTTTCTCTCTCTCTCTCTCTCTCTCTCTCTCTCTCCCTCTCTCTCTCTCTCTCTCTCTCTCTCTCTCTCTCTCTCTCTCTCTTTCGCTCTCTCTCTCTCTCTCTCTCTCTTTTTCGGTCTCTCTCTCTCTCTCTCTCTCTCTCTCTCTCTCTCTCTCTCTCTCTCTCTCTCTCTTTCTCTCTCCCTCTCTCTCCCTCCCTTCCCCTTCCCCTCCCCCTTCCTCTCTTCCCCTCTCCCCTCCCTCTTCCTCTTCTCTTCCATCCTTTCTCTCAACCTCTACCCCATCTTCCCTTACCCCTCCCCCCTCCCTCCCACACCCTCCCACTACCCCCCCCCCCCACCTACCTCTCACATCGGCAGGTTTGATGCCCACCTGTCTGCTAATTACCGGAAGTCGAGGGTTCAGATTACGTCACGAAATCTTCTCCAGACGAGTGACGGGATGCTGCGTGTGTGTGCGTGCGTGTGTATTTATGTGTGTGTGTTTGTGTGTGTGTGTGTATGTGTGTGTGTGTTTATGTGTGTGTGTGTTTGTGTGTGTGTGTGTGCATGTGTGTTTGTGTTTTTGTGTGTATGCGTGTGTGTGCCTGTGCGTATATGTGTGTGCGTGTGTGAAAGAGAGAGAGAGAGAGAGAGTATTCGGAAATAGAAAAAAAAACACGTGATAAAATACCAAAGATAACGATAGAAATTAGAAAGTAAATCGAAAAAAGAACAACAAAGATCCGTTACATTAACAATACCCTAAAAAGATCAACAATAGAAAACGGGAATCCAGTGATAAGGGAAGTTTTCAGCGGAAACTGATAAAGATTTGAAATTTCTGGGAAATCAGACACACTTCGTTATATTTCTTTGTCTGAGTACGTACATGTACACTCCCTTTTCTATATAAATGCTGGATATTGATTTCTGTTTTCTGGTAAAGTTGAATTTGATATAGACTTGCTTTTCAAACGTGATAAGGAAACATTTTTTTAATATTGATGAATAAATGAAATCATAGTGGATAAATGAACAGATAGGTAAGATAACTCTTTCTCTCTCTCTTGTTGCTTTCTTTCTTCCTCTTCCCTCTCTTATTTCATTCTTTCTTCCTCTTCCCTCTCTTATTTCATTATTTCTTCCTCTCTCTCTCTCTATTTATCTATCTATCTCTTATTGCTTTCTTTCTTTCTCTTCTCTATCTTATTTCATTCTTCCCCCCCTCCCCCTCTCTCTCTCTTTAATTCTCTCTGTCTGTCTGTCTGTCTCTCTCTCTCTCTCTCTCTCTCTCTCTCTCTCTCTCTCTCTCTCTCTCTCTCTCTCTCTCTCTCTCTCTCTCTCTCTCTCTCTTTCTCTCTCTCTCTCTCTCTCTCTCTCTCTCTCTCTCTCTCTCTCTCTCTCTCTCTCTCTCTCTCTCTCTCTCTCTCTCTCTTTACGTCTCCATCAATCTTCCTATCCACTTATCCATCTGTTTATCCATCCACCCACCCATCCATCTCTCGCTCTCACTCTCCCTTCCCTCTCTCTCTCACCCACACACACGCCAGGGCTCATCCGGGCATTTCGACGAAACTTTCCCAGCCTGTAGCATGAATGACGTCACCACGACCTCCTTACCGATACTTATCCTTTGTGTGGTGTTTTCATCTTCGTTATGAATGTATGTATACATTGGCGTGTGCGTGTGTGTGTGTGGCTAGGTATATGCCTGTTTTTTTTTTT